>NC_059539.1:13000000-13160000 GCF_905220415.1 Colias croceus
TATGTAGTTATATTTTTTTAAACTATATCATTGATGTTTCGAGTACGTTGTTTAGTTTAGTTTATGATACAATTTCTCATTTCTTAGTTTAAGGGTGAACAGAGATGGATCGATTCGGTTATTTTACGTGTTTTAATTTTGTTATAGTTATTTATTACGTGTGCATGAGAAATAGTGGTAACATTTGACGTGTTTGTCGTTAACAAAGTGTGATGTAAATTACGTGTGATCGCATTACTAGATAGAGTAAGATAAAATAGAGATTATGTGATGCCTGATTTTATACACGGATGATGTAGTTTTGTGAAATTTTAATTATTTTTAACGTGGAATACAAACGTGTGTGAATCATAAGGATTTTATCTGAATGATGACGAGTTGGATTTTTATTTGGCATCGTGCCAGGCAGTAAAGCAGTAGGTGCGGTTTGTATATGTGGTGTCTTGTGGGGTTGCAGCACAGCGCGTTCAGCTCGCAGCAGAACGTGGCGCGCGCGGCGCTGAGCGCGTTCGGCTCCACGCCGCAGCTGGCGCCCTACGAGCCCGAGCCCGAGCCGCACCTGCCGCACCTGCCGCAGTACCGCGCCATCGAGCCCGACACCGCGCGCCAGTTCTTCCTGCACGACGCGCCGCACGTGCCGCACGCGCCGCACACGCCGCCGCAGCCGCAGCGCCGCACCTGGGCGCAGCACGCGCACCACGCGCAGCTGCAGCAGCACGTGCACGACCACGCCGAGCTAAGGGGCTGGCAGGTAACGTGACGCGCATGCCCTATTTCGAGTGCACTTATTAATCATTATAATATGAATAATTCATGTGTTGATTAAATTCAAATTCATTCTAATTTTTTTTTATATTTTCAGTTACATCACCAGAACCAACAATCGAACTCGTTCTCTCAGCCGGTGGATCCGCCCCGCGCGTGGAAGTCTCCCTCCCCGGCGCCGGGCAGCGAGCGCGGGCGCTGGTCCCCGCAGGCCTTCGTGCTGCACGAGCGGGGCGAGCGGGGGGAGTGGGGGGAGCCCGCGTACAACGGCACGGGCCCGCCCAACCACGCGAGCTACTCGGCGGAGTCGCCGGCGGCCAGCCCGCGGCGCGCGCGCACGCCGCAGCGCACCGCCTCGCTGCCCGACGCCGACGACATGCGGCCGCAGAACATCTCGTTCATCGGCAGCGCGGAGGACGAGCTGCCGGCCGTGGGCCGCCTGCACATCTCGTCGGGCACGCGCACGTACCGCCTGCCCTCGCCCACGCGGCCGGCGCTGGCGCGCGACTCGTTCGAGCGCGAGCCGGCCGAGCGGCCCGAGAAGGGCTTCTACATCTCGTTCGACGACGAGCAGCCCAAGCGCGCCAAGCCGCCGCTGCGCAAGCGCGGCTCGCCCCGCAAGGAGCGCGCCAGCCCCGAGCGGCCCGACCAGCCCGACTGGCCCGACCGGGAGGAGCCCTTCGTGGTGCATAGGTACCGCTGTTATATTCAATTCGACTCGTAGTTGTTTTAGTAGTCTTTTGTCGTACGTTATTGTTTTATGCACGAGAAATATTCCTATGGATGGAAAGACAAGTAAAAATTTCAAAGAAAGTATACGAATGTTCTTCTGGGAAATGATTTTTATTATCTTCGTATTTAGTTTTATATCATTTTAATAAGATTTTGACGTGACGACGTCTTAAGAGGGCTTATTCAATTTAACGCAAGTCAAAATCTCCGCGATCTATTACGATAGATCGCGGCTTGCGCTATCCTTTTACTATGAACAGCATAAGTCCACAGGAGAGCGCCGAGCAACATGTCCTCTCTCTGGAAAGGCTCGCTGCCGACTGATTTTAATCGGGTCGCGCGCAGTGTTTTATAGTACTTTAAAAAAAATTGTAGAAAAATAATAGAGGTACCTTAGTTGATTTTTTAAATTTTATCTTATAAGTAAGACGTTCTTTTATTGCAATATGTAAAAATTATATTTAACTAAGTCAAATATCTTGGTGAAAATAATTATTTTGTCGACTATAATTTCTAAAAAAATTCACATTGTTCGGATTTTAATTTCGTAAGTTAGGAGTCCAAAATAAAAAAATCTTTTAACTAACTATTTTAATAAGGATTTTTGCAGTTAGTTAAAAAAAATTGTGTGTTAGATCTGTCAGCGATTTCAGATATTTTTAGCTTCGAAATTGACACTAAAAGCGAAATCAAGTAATCATCGGCTCAGTTATCTTGATGGTATTCACAAATACTGTATTAATTGAAAAAAACTCTTAACTAACTATATAGACAATAAAATTTCCTAAAATTATTAGTAATTCATATGTTTGTAAGACAAGTGGTTGATGGACAATCTGGTTTGAAAAATCACATATTTGAGCCAAACAGCGCACGGACCGCGTACACGGCCTTAAATTAGGTTGCGGCTGGGAGTCACTTATGAAAAAGTGTAACGCTCGGTAACGTTACGATGAGTCACCGAAAGAGGCACGCGGGCATGGTTAGCCCGCCTAAGAGCGAGAGAGACAGACATAAAAAGTCGTTGTCACGTAAAACTTTCGCCCATATACCGACTTTACAGGCAACCAATTTTTTTTTATCACTAGGCGTATTAATAAAAGTTTATTCAATCACAATTTTTACAGAAATACGCCACTCGAACATACAGAGTCAAGAGATTCTCGCGATTCGCGTGAAATGCGAGACACGCGAGATATGCGGGATATGCGAGATGCACGGGAAGCGCGAGATACGCGGGATGTACGGGATGTACGTGACACGCGGGATGTACGGGATGTACGTGACACGCGGGATGTACGGGATGCACGAGACGTGCGGGACACGCGGGAGCCGAACGAGACGCGCGCGTCGCCGGCGCGGGACAGCATCGCGCGGCAGACGCAGCGCCTCACCAACGAGCCCGCGCCCGCGCCCGCTGCGCTCGTCATCGGCGAGCTCGAGCCCGACCCCGTGCGTGCACTGTTTATAAATATATAGATATTTGCTTTATTTTTATAATCTCACTATATAACTAATAACTATACTCCAGTCAGTCAAAACAATCAATTCACAATAATTCCAAAAGTTTTCAAACTTCGGTCAAGTGAATGGTACATTGGGACGACAATAAATCTCATTTTGCAACCTTGTCCGCAGTCCGGAATATTGTTAAAATTGCAATTAAATTATTTTTTTGTTGTATGGTCGTGAAAAAAATTCCAAAAGTTCTGCAAACTTGGGGAAGTTTTCGATATAATATTTCATATCACGTATTAAATTTGCAACCAATCTCAGTGTACGGAACATCTTTTAATAGTGAATATTAATGTTTTTTTTTATTAAACTGAATGAGGTTGCAAATTTGTAAATGCATCAGAATAGACGTTTTCGAAGTTTGCAACCAAGTTCCAAAACGTTTGTAATTATTCCGAGACCACCTTACTCGAAAAAATGACCACGAATTAAAAATAATTATAAATAAACATGTTCCGGTCAACGAAAAAGGTTGCAAATTTATGCAACCGTTCGGTATATATTTCCGATATCTGTGTCAAGTTTGCAGAACTTTTGGAATTTTTTTCACGACCATACAGCAAAAAATAATTTAATTGCAATTTTTAACAATGTTCCGTACACTGAGATTGGTTGCAAATTTAATACGTGATATGAAATATTATATCGAAAACTTCCCCAAGTTTGCAGAACTTTTGGAATTTTTTTCACGACCATACAGCAAAAAAATAATTTCATTTGCAATTTTAACAATGTTCCGGACTGCGGACAAGGTTGCAAAAATGAGATTTATTGTCGTCCCAATGTACCTTCACTTGACCGAAGTTTGAAAACTTTTGGAATTATTGTTAAATTTTCGATTTCGAATGTCGATACCGACTGATGTACTAAATTTAAATACATTTTCATATTCAAAGTTTTTAAGAGAAATTTATTTTAATGAAAACATTAATTCATTGTTCAATCGAACTTTATTTTTTTCTATGTATATATTTTCTTATCTGTATATATTTGTTTGGTACTGCATATTAATACGTGTCGCGTGTGTGGTGTGTGCGCAGAACAGCGCGGAGGAGATGGAGCGCAAGAAGGAGCGCATCATGCTGCTGTCGCTGCAGCGGCGCCAGCGCGCGGAGGAGGCGCGCGCGCGCAGCGAGGCGAGCGCGGCCGCGCGGCGTGCGCGCGACGAGGCCGAGCGCGAGCGCCGCGCCGCGCGCAGGGAGCTGCAGGCGCGCCGCCGGGACGCCATCCTGCACGACTACAAGCTCAAGAAGGCCATGGAGGAGGCCGAGCGGGAGGTCATTTGGTTTCCGAAAAGCTTCATTTGACGTGTGTCACGATTAGTGCTCACGAAGTGCGTTTGCAATTTCAGGGCAAAGTGTTCGAGAAGTCAGAGTTCATGGAGTCGCTGAACCGCGTCGGTGGAGGGGCGGGGGGCGGCGGGGGTGGTGGGGGCGGCACGGGCGGGGGCACGGGCACGACGCGCCTGCGCGGCAAGGCGGCGGGGCGCGCGCGCCCCAAGACCATCCACGTGGACAGCGGCGCGCTGCACGCCGCCGAGGGGCTGCTGCACGCGCAGCCCGCCGCCACCAACCTGCCCGGTACGCGCACGCGCACCACGTGTCACACACACACGACACGTTCTCTCTCACTGACAGCGACACACACGAGACGCATAAAATAAACACGGACAGAACAAAAAAATATTTTATAGTTAACAAGGAAACTCTCAACTAACCGAAATATCTTGCAAAATGGAATTATAAAACTTGTTATCTATAAAACTATAAATATTAATTAATTATTTCAATCGTTCGTCAAACGAGCAGCATTTTATTATAAAACTTTTTTTTTTACTTCACTTTCTTTGTTCTACAGATTAATAAAAATAAACACAAATTCAATCTAACACTATCACCTGTGAGGCGAATAATATATTAATGCTGACATTAATTAAATTATTAATTTCTGTATTGCATGAAAAATGTTCAATATTAATTTACTAGCTGCAACTATTTTGTGAAAGCACAGCTTCTATTTATGTTTAAAGCTGTAACACGCGACGACCTTATTTACGATTTATTTTGAATTTGTTTGCAAAATACGCACACGCGAGCGGTCGAGTCGTGACCCTCGGGTGTGCGTATTTTATTTTTGTTTGTATCCCGTGGCTTCACGTTTGCATCGCGCCCTGTACGTTTCGATGGCAAAAGTTCACTTTTTGGTCATAGTATAGTCAAATAGTAGAAGTATTGATAACGTGCGGGCGTGTGTGTGCGTGTGTCGGGCCGCATGTGAGTGTGTGCGTGTGTGCAGGCGCGCGCCGGGACTACTACCGCGGCTCGCAGGACAACTTGCTGGAGCGCCCCTACAGAGGTGAGTCCGCTGTCTACTACGCGCATCTTCGCCGTAGCCGAGCTATATATTATGTTTTTTTTATTACTTCATATTTAATAAAGCTTACGCTTAACATCGACACATATTATCTACTCTATTTACTGAACATACTACATGAAATGATATCGTACAATTTTTCTCACATCACTGTTCAATGTTCATATCACCCGTAAGAGTATCGAATTAATCACAGAGTTTTTGTCTTAGATATGCCGTAGTAATGAAATTATTTGTCTTTAACATTTTTAATGACATCGTCAATATAAAATAGTAAAATCTTTATTTCACAACCTCAATTACAAAATATACAAAAATGATAGTCCCGTACAGACTAGTATTCGTCAATGATTAATTTTAAATATGTGGCTTGGAAGAAATCGATTTGTACTTTACCTCGCATCCATACAAATATATATACTGTACATTGTAATGTTAAATGGTGTGGTACAATAAATGGTTAAATAAATAAATAAATAAAATATTGTACATTTAGTAAGCTCTCGTAGGATGTCACGTAAAATAGTAAAAAGAAGGTATCACAAATATTGTGCGTCCCGAGTGAGCGACAACACATTGATAGTGGTGGTTGCGCAGAGTCGCCGGTGGAGGAGCGCGGCGCCATGTCGCCGGGCAGCGCGGGCAGCGCGCCGCTCGCGGGCAGCGGGCCGCTCGCGCGCCGCGGCTCCTGCAAGACCTCAAGAGGTGAGCACCCCCCACCACACCCCACACCCCACACTGCACCCCTCACACGTTTTCCCCTCTAACTTTTCAAACATTTTGCCCTATCTACGCTGCTGTTCCCGACTGCCCGATTCCTGTCAAATGGTCGCCATATACTGTCCTCCCTACTTCTTCCGTCCCCGCTGATTATTTACGGTCGATGTATGTGAATACTCGGTACTCGGCCGAAATATGTGAATGACACGTATTTTTGGTGAAAATATGAAATACCTATATCCCCGAAGAACGATGGCAGAATAGTAGTTGGTGAAAAATTGTATGTTATGGCAGCGCTGACTAAAATTAAATGTCACCATTAAAAAAATGTGATTACACCGCTGCAAACTGAACAAATTAAACAAATTAGAATTTACAGAACTAACAGCAAATAACTGCAGTACGCATCATTTAAAAATCATAGGATATATGGAGATATATCCTATGATTTTTAAATCTAAACATTTTATTACATACGCCTTCTAAAGATATTTTTGACAAAGTTACTGAAAAACGAATGCTGAACATAAGATATTTTTCATGTATAGACGCTACCATATCTCAAACTATTTTATGTATAGAAGTCTGCCATCGCTCTTGAACATTTAAGTCCTTATTATTTCACCTCTCTATAAGAATGCACCTCCAAAACCTCGCTTATATTTGCCTCGACCCTTTTTCTTATTTCTTATTCCCCAATTGACCCGCTCATAAATCAGGTTTGGACTCCTGACTCCCCGCCGAATTGGCTAGCGCAACTAAAGACACTCGCCTCAGCTGACCAATATATATGTACTTAAATGATAATGATCTTATCCCATTTAAAAATTACCATTTTGACAAAGCATTTTCCCGAAATTTTATCATTTGAGTGCAAATATTTTCGTGACTGCACCGATTGGTCTTTAATTTAGACAGTCACATCCAAAAAAAATTTTCTTACTGTGATTCGGTCCTAAAGATATTTATACAATTTATTAAAGATATTTATAGAATATTGAATAATTACATATATTTAACGTACAACTAATTATTTCACAGACCCCTAATACAAGATTTTTTTTTTTTTTATAAATATTTTTAAGACTCAAAACATCATAGAGTTCATATTATTATATTTAAAATTGCACGTATTAAGTATTCATATTTACATAATTTGTCATCAATCATCAACGCTCCCGTTGATGATCCAGATGGGACGAGTGTGGCCGGGCGCAGTATTTCAATTCGCTTCTTTGATTTATTTGTAGATGCTTCGTTTTTATTTTTACTTTTATTTTATGTGTGTATTCTTTCAGCATAATATAGTTTTTACTCCCGAGTGCAAAATAGCTTGATACACCCCCGGAATGCGTAGGCACGACCCCGAACTTAACAAGCGAGGTTTCCTAGCTTCCTCCGACTGAACCCCTAGACCTTCCGCGCATTGAGCCCGGTTCCTCGCGGCCACAGCCCACTACATGTACATGACGTGGCCCGTATCGCTTCCCTTTTGTTGTTAGCGCTCGCGCGTGCACGCGGCGTGTGCACGCGGCGTGTGCACGCGGCGTGTGCACGCGGCGTGTGCACCCGGCGTGTGCACGCGGCGTGTGCACGCGGCGTGTACATGCGGCGTGTGCATGCGGCGCACGCGCGGGCGCCTTGACATGAACGAAACATTTCAGAGCGGGTCAGTGACGAACCGCCGACGACACGTGGAAGGTCTAAATATTCCACTTACCAGAGTAACTTTAAGGCGGGGAGGAAATCTAGCTCTCTAATGAACTTGTGCGGTAAGCCACGTTTGATTCGCCACTTTGCCGCGCCCGCTTCCGTGGCCGCGCGCGGGGGCTGCCCGCAGCCCGCAGCCCGCAGCCCGCAGCTGGGTGCAGCCGGCTGCAGCCCGCAGCCCGCAGCCCGCAGCTGGGTGCAGCCGGCCGCAGCCCGCAGCCCGCAGCCCCCGCGCCGTGTTTAGTTGCGAGCACTTTTCCGTTTCGTTCTCATCACTGGTGGAGGTGTCGGTGCATCGGTAGCGTCCTTGTGCATGTCTATGTGGTGTTGGTATGACATCGTGGTGTCGGTTGTGTTTATTTATTTTCAGCGAATGCGCTTATATGCAGGACGGTAACGTCGACACTTTTCTATCGATCGCTCTACTCTATGAGTCGCGGTCGTCTTAGAGACTGTAATATTTATGTATTTATGTTTTCACCGAATAACTAGTAATTTTTGGTGTCACGATTTCTCTATTTTATATATACGCATCGTCAGATGTTAGATTTGATCGTAGATTTGAAATTTTTTATTTTTATTTTTTATTAATCGATGGCTGGCTTCTGTAGTGACCAGATTATTTTTATTTTGCAGTAGCTTTAAATACGAACCCGGCTTCGCTAGCGGAGCTTTAGTCGCTCTTCATTAGACGCATAATAATATAGATGTCAGTATTGAAACGTGCTTCCGGCGGCTAATACGTTTTATGTAAAACTATTTAAGTAGTAGAGTATAGTCTAGTCGATTATTTATTGTAATTCTTTAATTATTATTAGTGAAATGTAGTCGCAGAATTACATGAAAATGTTTTAAGTTGCTCACTCACGAATTAAGATCGAAATTCGATATTCTATAATAATTTCCGTCACTAATCCTCACCGGCACGCTAGACTCGAATCACATCTCGATTCTCGACTCTTCCACAACTAACCGGGGAAAAACTCACACATGTTAACTTTTATGTGGTGGAATTATTTTAGTGGAATTTCAACAATCTCCATACTATGCATAACTATATAGACTTTTTTTATTTCGTATTAAATATCGAATTCACATATTTTTTTACGAATGAATATATTTGTGAGTCCGTGAAATCGCCACTGGGTATATCGCGTGTCGGTTGTCGCGCGGCGCTACAAGTGCGGTGTCCGCAGACTCGGGGCTGGGCCGCGCCACGCCGCCGCGCCGCGCCGCGTCGCCCGGGCTGCGCGCGCTGGCCTCGCCCGCCGCGCCCTACCCCGCCGCGCCCTACCCCGCCTCGCCCGCCTCGGGGCCCGGCTCGCTGCCCGGCGCCATCGGCAAGCGCCGCGCGCACGACGACACCTCCGACGTCTCCTCCACGCACTCCTCCATCATGGACTACTCGGGTGAGTCGCCGCCCCCGCCCCGCACCCCCGCACCCCCCCCTGTATCTATATGTGTGTCGAAACGGATCGCTAATTAAATATTTCTCTCCCCCGAGCGAGCCGCCGAGCGCGACGAACGGGTTCATATTGTTATGATTATTTCAATGAGTAGGTAGCTATGTGCGCTCTGTGCCCGTCGCCCCACTCACGGCCGCCCCTTGCAGGCCCGCGGCTGTACAAGCAGCCGGCCACCAAGTCGAACCGCGGCATCATGCTGAACGCCGTGGAGTACTGCGTGTTCCCGGGCGCCGTGAACGCGGAGGCCAAGCGGCGCGTGCTGGAGGAGATCGCGCGCTCGGAGAGCAAGCACTTCCTGGTGCTGTTCCGGGACGCGGGCTGCCAGTTCCGCGCGCTCTACGCGTACTGCCCCGACACCGACCTCGTCACCAAGCTCTACGGCACCGGGCCCAAGACCGTCAACGACCGCATGTTCGACAAGTTCTTCAAGTGAGTCCTTTGCGATTTATCATATTATAATGATTTCTAATTGTGAATCCTTTAAACTGAAAAAAAAAAAACAACCGTTCAATATCGGCTATATTAATTACTTATTTTAAAATTACAACCGAGTGTCGATAACATCGATAATTGTAGTAACGATATTGTATGTTTGAGCCAAAAATGTGAAATTCAACTTTACCCCTCAATAGAGATTAACTTGTCTACTAGATAACTGTTTGAAATAATAAAATTGAATTACTAACATGAAACGTGACATTCAGTAGTCGGTATATAATGTAACGTGTGCATTGACGCGAGTTGCGTGCGCAGGTACAACTCGGGCAGCAAGTGCTTCTCGCAGGTGCACACGAAGCACCTGACGGTGACCATCGACGCGTTCACGATCCACAACTCGCTGTGGCAGGGCAAGAAGGTGCAGCTGCCCAGCAAGCGGGACATGGCGCTCGTCATCTAGTCGCTGTGTCGCGCGGCGAGTTACGGTGCTACTTTCCTTTCATGTAATATAAACTCGAGCTTTAAAACACGTCGTTTCGTGTTGAACGCAATCGTTCGGATCGCTTAACCGCCGCGGGAAGTAGTGCCGAATGCCGCTCGGCGTTCCATCACAAACCGTACGATAGTCGTTTTATGTAGGAATAATTTCGTCACAAAATCATTTTTTATAAAAATGTGTAGGCGTAAGTGTTGAAGTGTGAACGGTGGACGAGTCCGCCGCGGGCGGATGCCATATGTGTTAGTGAGAGCGCCGGTCGCGCGCCGGTCGCAGTCGCGTCGCAGTCGCGTCGCGTCGCAGTCGCGTCGCAGTCGCGTCGCGTCGCAGTCGCCAGTCGCAGTAACAAGCTCACGAACTAACCGCTTGCTCGTCGTTTAACTCGCTGCGAACGCAGGGCCCGATCATTAAATATTAAAGTTACATTTTTTACCGCTTGTATAGCTAAAGTAAGGACGAGGCACATTTTACGTGGTAATTGTACTGCCTTATTCTGTAAATAATTGTTTTCTTTTTGTATACAGCTATTTATTAAAAGAATGTTAAAAGAAAATTGATGAATGTCATTTTTCATTGTTCGATGATCGGTCATCAATTATATACTACCGATAGTGTATGGTATGCAAATATATTGTATTATTAAAACCATAACGAAATAATATTGAATTTCATATTAAGTCCTGTGTTTTATTGACCTTGATATATTCCTGAAGTTCTGAACGTCGGTAACTGCAAGAGTAAGTATTGCACTTTACAGACAGCACGGAGACGAAGAAGACTCATATCAAAGAGTTCCAATCGACGATTTACCTTTATTTCTTATTATTATATATTTTATGGCAAAATGTTTATAAGCTGTAACAGTTTTTCTGATTTTCTTATATAATCTTTAATACTGTAAAGTATCAACACAATCTATTCAGTAGCTTTTGCAGGAAAGAGTATAAACATGTGTACCTACACCGATTAATCTGTCTGACAACTAAAACTACCATTCATATCGGGAATCTATACTAATATCTAATATTATAAAGCTGAAGTTTGTTTGTTTGAACGCGCTAATCTCAGGAAATACTGATCCGATTTGAAAAGTTATTTCCGTTTATCGAGGAAGGCATATATCATCACACTAATAAGACCAATAGGAGCGGAGCAATGCGGGTAAAACCGCGAGGCACAGCTAGTATAACACGCGTCAATAAAGAAACGAATCTAAAATGGCGGCACTAATCTTTCCGTCTATACTCACGCCTTTCACACTTATGAATTCATAACGTCATTTTAAGTATGGGCCGCTGCTGTAGATTCGTTTCTATATTGGAAAGGCTTATAGCTTAAAGTAACAATGCCAATATTACGTAAAGTAGTCCCAGCAAACTCGCGTTGATCTGCCAGTTACATATCAGTATCACTCAGTTACCTATAACTTTACATTTAGAACTTACATTTAAATTGTAGAAAAGTGATGTCTGTACAATGAAAATATGTAACAAAAAAATAGCAGGTGTTATTATTTAATCGATCCCGAACCCAAAACTGTAGTTAAAAAAAGACGTGTGGCACTCGGGGACTGCCGCGGTAAAGCTATTGCATAGCATGCCTTCAAGCCATACCTCCGTGCCTGTTGGAGTGGGGAGCGTGAGGTTTTTCGTTACGCAATTTCTGGATTCGGTCCCCGCGCTCAAGGCCCGCGATAGAAGCTATGCAATAGCTTAAGAGCCATTTTATTTGTATTTGAATATGTATTCATTCATCACAGCACATTTCGATAAAATAAATATGTATCTAAGAACATTATCAAAAGTAGTACCTAATAAAAGTTTATGACAGTCTGAAAGAAATGACATAAATATATAACCTGAAACACAGAGGCGGCTCGTCCTCAGGAGCGCTGGTGCAGTGAACTCCCATAAATAATTATAATAAAGTTATAACTACCTGCTCATTATTTAAAATCTATCGTAAAAAACTCCAATACTAATATCCATAAAATTAGTACCTTTACAAATTACAAATAAAATTCATTACATACCTACTTACACTCTTGTTCATTTAATAAGTAACGCGCGAAAAGGAGCTTACGGAGCGCTCTCGATTGCGCTCCTATGAAACAATATTCAGTACATTGCCTACATACGAAATCCAATAAGAGTGAAAGAGAAATTTCGCCGCAGTCCTGCGCGTGAAACAAAAGATTTACTATGGAAAAATAGCCATTTCCGGAGCGCCGCTCTCAAGCGACGTTGCGCATCGCATGACAGCAGCAATTGCGCGCGAATTCGGGGATTTTCTAATTTTGCTAAATAATAATTGAATTCGTTTTGAAATACTTTATAATTTTTAGTGTTTATATAGACACTAGATTTCCGCCCGCGGCTTCGCCCCATTTTCAAAGGAGAACCCGCAGAGTTCCCGTTCCCGTGGGATTTCCGGGATAAAACCTACCCTATGTGTTAATCCAAGTTACCTTCTATATGTGTGCTAAATTGCATTGTAATCGGTTCAGTAGTATTTGCGTGAAAGAGTAACAAACACACACACACACACACACACACATCCTCACAAAGTTTCGCATTTATAATATTAGTAGGATTAAACAGAAAGAAGATTGAACAAACATTTTACATTATCTCTCTGATTAAATTTTTTAATTTATCTATCAAATTAAATACTTAATAAAATAAATAATAATATTACCTTCACAATCGCCTAACAACGGTTTAGAGCAATCTTCCGTATCCTCTCCCATCTCACGGAACCGTTGTATTAAGTTCTCCTCTGAAATATTACTGAGAAACACGAAATATAAGGTTATTTATTATGCATACCGTCATATTGGCCAACATTGCCCACAGGGGTATCTTTGCCCAAAAATCAATTCATAAGAAAAATTTTAAATTGCAACAAGTGATAACTGCGTTAAAAACAACCGACTTCAAACTTGCACTTGCAAAATTTACAAATACCTACAGACAAAAATGCTCATAAAATAAAAACTACTGGGCCTATCCGAATAAAATTTTGATGGGACCAATTCGACACCATCCCGCATCGAACAAAAAAGAATCACGTAAATCGGTTCAGAAACCTCGGAGTAATCGGTGTACATACATAAAAAAAGAAAAAAAAAAATATACAGGCCGAATTGATAACCTCCTCCTTTTTTTTGAAGTCGGTTAAAAATACCTTTATACTTTGGCAACATTAATAGTATTTGGTGTAAAATAGGTTATATGTGGTTATATGTATGACAACACTGCCTATTGTGTGTGTCGCTAACTTAAATCAGCAACTTGTTGTAACTCGTCGAATATCATGTGTGATTTTGCGGGCAAAAAATGGTGAAATTCAAGTGATAGTTTGTGCATGATGGCTAAAACACAGGTTATTTATACTCATAACATGTTGTAAAATAATGTTTGAAGAGTGTTTTAATGCTATTATTACCACTGAATGATGTTTTAAACAAAAGTTACAATGGTTGGCAAAATTACCCAATACTGTAGCGATCTATATTTGACAACATTGCCCACCATCAAAAAATGCTTAGGGTTGGCACATTTCATATTACCACATAATTTGATAGTTAATAATATTACTTCTATTCGGTTAATTTCGGAAAAATAAGCTTAATTTGGTCTCCCGGAAAGAACCATGGTAAATAAAGTTAAATTGTTGAATTTTAAGCACAACTGAAATGTAAAAATATGTTTATTTTTATTAAATAGTCACTGAACAATATTCTGTTTTGCTTTTTTTATCTTTTTATTGCCTACAACATAATCCTACTACGAAATATTTGCAGTAAAAGAAATCGGAAGTCATGCTCATCTTACTGAGATGTACCAACCCTAGGCTTTTGGAAAAGCGAAAGGCGATTTGTATGAAAATAGAAAAAATACCTGGGTTACTTTGCCCAGCCACTAAAGTCGGGAACCTTTCATGATACTGCTTTGATTTTTAAAGTACTTAAACGACATCTTTTCCAACATTTTTGAATTGGACTTTAATATAATCTGGCTAGAGGTCATATTTACGTCAAAAATCGACGTGGGCAATGTTGGCAACAAGTTCAGATAACTTTACCCGCCCTCAAAAACAGACAAAAAATGAATAAAATGTTGAAGAATAATGAAATTTTCCACAGCATTATATGCACACGATCTAAGAAAAACATATTATGCTAACAGAAAATACTAACGTTGCCATAGAATTTTTATGCGGAAATTGAAATTATTCATAAAAAGCGGGCAATGTTGGCCAATATGTACCATGTTTAAATATAAATTTATAGTTGAATCGTTTCTACGCCTTAAATACGTATTTTATCATAATTAATATTATCTTAATATATATAAATCTCGTGTCACAATGTTTGTCCTCAATGGACTCCTAAACCACTTAACCGATTATAATAAAATTTGCACACCATGTGCAGTTCGATCCAACTTGAGAGATAGGATAGTTTTTATGAAAAAAACGTAAACATGTAGGTACCACGGGCGAAGCCGGGGCGAACCGCTAGTCTTAATATATATAAATCTCGTGTCACAATGTTTGTCCTCAATGGACTCCTAAACCACTTAACCGATTATAATAAAATTTGCACACCATGTGCAGTTCGATCCAACTTGAGAGATAGGATAGTTTTTATGAAAAAAACGTAAACATGTAGGTACCACGGGCGAAGCCGGGGCGAACCGCTAGTTTTTTATAGATTTATCGAAATTTTCCTAACTTATAGAAATTTTCCCCACAGAGAAATTTTCCTGACGTATAGGAATTCTCCTGTCTTATCGAAATTTTCCCGACTTATGGGTTTTTCCTGACTTATAGAAATTTTTGCGACAAAGAGAAATTTTCCTCACGTATAGAAATTTTCCTTGTTTACAGAAATTTTCCTCACGATAGAAATTTTCCTGGTTAATAGAATTTTTCCTGGTGTATAGAATTTTTCCTGACGGATAGAAGTTTTCCTGGCTTATAGAAATTTTCCTCACGTATAGAAATTTTCCTCACGTATAGATATTTTTCTCACGTATGGAAATTTTCCTGGCTAATAGAATTTTTCCTGGCGTATAGAAATTTTCCTGACGTATACAAATTTTCCGGACTTATAGAAATTTTGCTGGCTTAAGTATATAAATTTTCCCGACGCTTAGAAATTTTCCGGACTCATAGAAATTTTCCTGGCTTATACAAATTTTCCTCACGTATAGAAATTTTCCTGGATAATAAAATTTTCCTGGCGTATAGAAATTTTCCTGACGTATAGAAATTTTCCGGACTTATATAAATTTTCCCGACGCATAGAAATTTTCCTCACGTATAGAAATTTTCCTGGATAATAAAATTTTTCCTGGCGTATACAAATTTTCCGGACTTATAGAAATTTTGCTGGCTTAAGTATATAAATTTTCCCGACGCTTAGAAATTTTCCGGACTCATAGAAATTTTCCTGGCTTATACAATTTTTCCTGAGGGATAGAAATTTTCCTGGCTTATAGAAATTTTCCTGGCTTATACAATTTTTCCTGACGTATAGAAATTTTCCGGACTCATAGAAATTTTCCTAGCTTATACAAATTTTCCTCACGTATAGAAATTTTCCTGGATAATAAAATTTTTCCTGGCGTATAGAAATTTTCCTGACGTATAGAAATTTTCCGGACTTATATAAATTTTGCTGGCTTATATAAATTTTCCGACGCATAGAAATTTTCCTCACGTATAGAAATTCTCCTGGATAATAAAATTTTTCCTGGCGTATAGAAATTTTCCTGACGTATATAAATTTTCCTGGCTTATATAAATTTTCCCGACGCATAGAAATTTTCCGGACTTATAGAAATTTTCCTCACGTATAGAAATTTTCCTGGCTAATAAAATTTTTCCTGACGGATAGAAATTTTCTTGGCTTATAGAAATTTTCCTCATGTATAGAAATTTTCCTTCCTTATGGAAATTTTCCAGCTTATAGAAATTTTCCCAACTTATGGATTTTACTGAAATGATTTGAAAGAGCAACTATGGAGCAGGGCACATCGAAAATTTCCACACTGTATATATGTTACCGGAAATGTATGTAATCCGTCATTGTATACAATTCCTAGGAAATGTATGTAATTCCTAAAATCGCACGGAAATGTGTGAAATAAATTATTTTATACACATTGCCTAGGAAATCTATACATTTCCTAAATAGCAATCGGAAATGTGTAATGAAATAACATTGGAAGGTACGCGGGTCGATGAGGGGAGAATCTCATCAGAATTTTTGGTTTGGATAAGGGGGTGGGTTAGGTTAGGTTCGTGTTTTTTAAAACTACGTAGAAATAGGAGCCCCACGAAGTGGGGCTCCGTCGGCTCACGAGCTCTTTTTGTAGAATTTGGAAAAAGACGAATTTCGGCATATTACAAAATGCCGGCCGTTTGTAATACGGCGGATTATACAATCCGACTGGGACGTGTACAAGGGGACAGCGGGACGAGGGGACTGATTACTAACCAAATGAAAATTTGATTTGATTGAATATAAGTTGATTTAAGAAATGTTAATTAGTAAGATAATATGAACATATTATTATTCTATTACGGTAAGACTGTTACCCGATACAGTGTTTTATTACAGAAATCATTTATTTTATACATTTTCTAATACGATATTGGAATTGTATACAATTCCTATTAAGATTATACATTTCCTAAATGGTATCGGAATTGTACACATTTCCTAGGATTTGTATACAATTCCTTGATTTCATACATTTCCGGTAACATAATATATACAAACAAATATTATATAAATATGCAAATATTGCTCGTTTAATAGTATAAGATAAGTAGTTAATTTATTTATCAAAAACATTCCTAGGATAGCTAATAAAAAAAAACTAAAAAAAAAAAAAAAAAAAAAACTGCTGATTTATTTGAAAGAAAGAAAAGAAAGAAAAAACATTTAATCCAACACACAAAAATAAAAGAAATAAAACATACAAAGAAAAAACAACAAAGTAACATGCATCGAACAAAAACAATATGAAAATTACAATAAAAAGAAGTATGCATGCCATTTACATCATACAACAATAGGTCAAAGGTATTGTGTGGTTGAATATAATTATGTGTGTTGGATAGGGATACCACTCAGGAAATCTGTGGCTTTAGAGCCGCAGCACTGATTTTCAGTAGTTCCCATAACGCAACTGACGTTTGCAGTGATAGTTGCTACCTTAAAGGGGTGACAGACGTACGAGTAAGTACGCGAACTTGTGGCTCGACGACCTTTTTCGCTCGTGTGTCACCCCAAGTACGCGTACTTAAAAACCGTCGAGTAAGTTCGTTGACGATCCAACATGTTTAAGGGGTGACAGACGTACGAGTAAGTACGCGAACTTGTGGCTCGACGACCTTTTTCGCTCGTGTGTCACCCCAAGTACGCGTACTTAAAAACCGTCGAGTAAGTTCGTTGACGATCCAACATGTTTGAAATCTTACTCGAAGCCCGCCTTGGCTCGCACGTCTGTCACCGCCGCGAGCCGAGTAAGTACGCGAACTTTAAAACCGCGACTTTAAAGTTCGTACGTCTATCAGCCCTTTTTGAAATTTTACTCGAAGCCCGCCTTGGCTCGCACGTCTGTCACCGCCGCGAGCCGAGTAAGTACGCGAACTTTAAAACCGCGACTTTAAAGTTCGTACGTCTATCAGCCCTTTTAGATTACAAAATAAAAGACAGATGGAGCGTTGCCGAACTAAACCGAATAATTTATCGTCATTTTCAATAAAGCTATGTGTGCTGTCATTTCGCCGCTGCACTCAGTACGTACACGGTGATTCTGTGTTCGTGTAATGTTGCCAGATATTGAAAAATTTCCCAAATTTTTCCCCGACTACGGAAAAAAGAGGGTTATGTTTTTCGAGTTTATGTATGTAATATGTATGTATAATATTTCTTTGACACGCCCTGCAGTATAAACCGTTGAACCGATTTTGAGTTGTGAGGTTTCATTGCAATGATCTGAATTATTATGTTAGTGGCGGTAGTGACGTAGGCTATATACATAAATGAGAAGTCACGTTTTAATTTTTATTTAAATTCTTTTATTACATAAAGTACCTGCCTACTAAAGTTATATATGGACAAAATAATTGTATTCAATTTTTTATTAAATAAATTACATAAAAAAAGTTTCAATATTAACTATAATAATTATATTATTTTTTATTTTTCATAATATATGAATACGAATAGCGGTAGTTTTTAGTCGAGAATACGGGACATTTTATTTTCATCATATCCATCATGGAGTTCACATAAATTAAATCGCTAGCGAAAACGACTATGACGTTTTTAAGCTTTATAAAAGTAACAAAATAATGTATTATGCTTATTAAAATAATCTAATAATTATCATGAACCTTTAGTGCACTATACAAATAATCACATTCACGATCGAAAAATCCAACAGCATTACCCTGAAGATCTTTTAACCATTTTACCGTTTTACCAATAAAAATGGCAAATTATCATTTTCAAAATACTGGCAACATACGTTGAAGTTTTGTATTCCTTCATATCTGTAAAATTATTATTCGTATTAAAGAAATAAATCAGCCAAATAATCTACAGAAAACCTGTGAAACGATGTTTTATCTTTTTTTTTGTTTTCGCGAACAAATTTTACAGCGTTTTATTATCACAAGACGGCATTTTTTTACTAAAATTGCAAACCCTTTTTGACGTATTGCATGACACTTTATGCGCTATAGCACTGGTGCAGCGACGTATTTGTTTTTGATTTCGTATTTTCTTTGACAAGGGCGACGGGCGGTTGTCATGCTCCATCTGTACTTTATTTTGTAATCTAAGGTTGCTACAAAATTAAGCTATGATGATTCCTATGACACTTCATCGTGTTCCGAATTACGTATTTTATGTTTAAAACGCCAAAATAATTTTAGTGCATAATATTTTTATTTTATGGTGGCATTATTATCAAAAATATAAAAATGAAACATCTTAAGCTTATAAATAAAAAACAGTATTGTTTAGTTTAATATAATGAAAAATAAAATAAAATAACACAAAAATATAATACCTACGCAACTCGTGTACATGAAATGGATCGTTGAAAAATCATAGAGTTGGAAAATCATATAATTGGCGCCCATCTTGTGATCGTTTGTCAATCGAGTCAATCGTCTGTACGAGTGCGTTAGCCTTATACATATACAAGTTGCATTTTTATATTGATACTTTACGTGGTATTCTGTTATTGTTACTAATTGTTATTGTTGACTTTTTGTTGCCGTTTTTTGCTAAGTTTCCTTAGTTAATTGCTGGCGAAATACCGAAAAAACTAATTTTGGTACATTATTCAAATCGATTTCATTCCCATATAAAATATTATCGATTATCGGAAACAATTGATATAATTTCAGTACAGACATCTCTAATTCTCTACACGTGTCAAAAATCGATGTGACACAGAAATCATCTTAGGTGGAAAGGACTATAATTAATAAATTATAAATCTAAGTACATTTCTAGACACGCGGCAGCGTGTCAAGCCGAGTTCAAGCGAAGAGAACTGGCGTGCAGCAGCCGTGTGTATATTTACACGAACCATTTCGAGCCACTTTTCACCCCCTTATAACTTATAATAACTTTTTATTTAACTCGTTAAATAAACCAAATTTGGTACATATCAAGAGGACCTCAAGACAAATAAGAACCTTAAATTTCATAAATACAGATTTAACAGTTGCGTAGATATTAAATCGCAATTTTTAAGACTGACTGACTTATAGATATATACAAAACCGGCTCACTATTCAGACATGCTTACATCGTTCGAGTCAAGTCATATCCACGCAATCCTAATATCTGAATCCTGGTTTAAGCCCTGTTTACCTTCGTCCTCCTATTCTCTCCCAGGCTATCATCTTATTCGCAACGACCGCACTGGTAAAACTGGTGGGGGCGTTGCGATTTACCTTCGATCCCACATTCCCTATTCTGTTATATCTCAATCACCCCAGCCTCCTCCTTCAGATGCTGCAGAACACCTTATCCTTGAAATCATCCTGTCCCATTGTAAAGTACTCCTTGGCGTTTTCTATAGTCCCTCCTTGTTAATTGATTATTTTTCCTCTTTAGATTCGATATTCGATAAATTAATTCCTTTATACAAACATTGCATATTTATGGGAGACTTTAATACATGCCTCCTTAAGAAGGACAGCCGTTCTCGTAGATTGTTGTCTATTGTGGACTCGCACAACCTTAGCTTCCTTCCTCTCAACTCCACACATCATGTCCCGAACTGCGTGCCGTCGCTCCTCGACCTTATAATTACATCCTGTCCTGATCTGGTGTATCAACACGGACAGCTCCCTGCTGACGCGTTTTCACACCACGATCTCCTGTACCTGTCCTGTAATATCCGCCCTCCTAAAGAAAAACCTAAATTCATCCTTCGTCGAAATTTTAATGCTGTTGATATAGATGCACTTCAACGCGATGCCCGTAACATTGATTGGTCTCCGCTCTTATCTTCCGCTTGTGTAAATGAAAAAGTGGCCTTTTTTAACAACTGTTTATCGAATCTCTACGATGTACACGCTCCACTTCGGCGGATTAAAATAAAACATTTACCTGCTCCATGGCTTTCTGAAGATTTAAAATGTCTTCTCAAAGCTAAAGCTAGAGCCAAGAGCAAGTATAAGCGGACAAAGTCTGACGAGAGTCGTGAAAGGTACCACAAGATAAGGAATCGTTGTAATACATGTTGTAGAGACGCACAAAGACGATACTTCCATGCCTCTGTAGAGAGTGGTGATCCTCCCATAATATGGAAATTTCTGAAAACGTTGGGGATTGGTAAACAGCGTAATATATCCAATAATGCTTCTTTAAATCTTGAACTACTGAATCAGCATTTTTCGAATACCCCATTCGTTCTTAATAATTTAAATAAGCAACTTACATTAAAATCGGTTTCAGAAACACCAGCACCTAACTACCCACCTTTTGTGTTTAGATGTTTTAGCGAGAATGATGTTAGGCGGGGTGTATTATCCATTGCATCGAATGCTGTTGGCAGCGATTGTATTGGTCGTAAAATGATTCTACCCATCCTAGATCTAATAATCCCGGTTATAACTCACATCCTTAACCATTCCCTATCCACTAGTACTTTTCCTAAGTCCTGGAAAGACTCCCACCTTATCCCTTTACCTAAGAAAATAAATCCATCTTCCTTTTCCGATTATCGTCCTATTTCTATCCTGCCTTTCCTATCTAAAATCCTTGAAAAGTTAGTATATGAACAACTACATAGATTCTTAAACCTACACGATCTCCTTAATCCCTTCCAGTCCGGTTTCCGATCCGGTCATAGTACGGCCACTGCACTTGTTAAAATAACCGACGATATTCGTCATGGAATGGATAATAAAAAGCTCACGGTCCTAACATTATTGGACTTCAGCAATGCATTTAACACTGTCGACTTTGATATACTGCTGAGCATATTAAGTTCTTTAAATATATCGGCTTCAGTAAATGACTGGTTTTACAGTTACTTACATGGGCGTCGTCAGCGTATACGTATAGACGAGGTTGAGTCGTCATGGTGTGATGTTAGTGCTGGTGTCCCGCAAGGCGGAGTCCTGTCTCCGTTGTTATTTTCAATATTTATTAACACTATCTCAAACAGGTTAACGTGCGACTACCACATGTATGCCGACGATCTCCAAATCTATACACAATCTGCCCTTGATGATTTACCCCAGGCAATCGTTTCGGTCAACAAGGACTTGAGCAGCATTGTAACTTGGAGTTCGGATTACGGTCTTCTAGTGAATCCCTTAAAAACTCAAGTTATCATTGTTGGCAGCCCTTCCTTGATTGCAAGGGTTAACTGGGTGAATCTCCCTCCTATTTTAGTCGACGGCACACCTATTCCTTATAGTGAAGCCGTAAGAAACCTTGGAGTGTACTTAGACAGCACTCTCTCGTGGAGCTGTCATATTAAGGAGGTATGTAAGAAAGTCTATGCAACTGCTGGTTCACTCCGTCGTCTTCAATATTTTCTTCCCATCCCAACCAAAATTCTGCTAGCACAATCCCTCCTTTTACCCATACTTGACTACGCCGATGTAAGTTATGTTGATATTTCCGTAGACCAATTAAACAAGCTCGAACGTCTCCAAAATCTTTGTATCCGCTTTATATTTGGTCTGCGGAAATATGACCACGTCTCTGAGTTTCGTTCTCAGCTCAAGTGGCTACCCATTCGATTTCGCCGGGATGCTCATGTGCTGCAACTACTATACCAAGTTTTATTTAACCCCAAAACACCAAAATATCTTAAGGACAATTTTGTGTTCAGAGGAGAAAACGGAGACTCTGTCCGCTCATCGGAAATGCTCCGGTTAAGAATGCCAGTTCATCATACAGGCTTTCTGGGTAACTCCTTCACTGTTCGTGCAATTAAATTATGGAACGCATTGCCGGAACCAATAAAGAAGGCGCAATCTCTGAACATTTTTAAAAATATGGTTCGTGATTATTATTTTTCTCAATTACCCTAGTATATTTATATCTAAGATTTATATTATGTGTAATATATTATATATTTTATCAGTATATAATTATATTATATTATTTTATCTCTTCTCATATGCATGTAATCTATTTATGAATGTATGTATATTAATTAATTAATTTTGTGGCTTGTATATTATGTTGTTATTTTATTTCATTTTTTTTATAACTCTTCTTGTTTTTATTTTTGTTCATATATTTATTTATGCTCTGCCCTACTCCTATCCCTTACTTAATTTCTCTCTGTACAACCGGTTGTCTGGAAGAAATCGCTATTTAGCGATAAGGCCGCCGTTTGTTACAATGTATCCTAGTTTAAGTCTCAATTTGTAATTTGTAAGAGCAATAAAGTATCAATAAATAAATAAATAAATAAAACCTAACCCACTTCCAGATGACCTAGAAAGTTCAAATTTTGTAATCAACTAGGTAATAGTGAGTGTACAAAGGAAAAAAATCAGAAAATACTGAATTTGTCTGTATTTTTTTTTCAATGACATTAATTTTGTTTGTATGGAAAAATGGAAAAGTTTATAAAAATAGAAAATATTATATTCACCTTACTAGTCTTAAAAAATAGATCAAAACTAATCAGTGGCCGAAAAAAATTTTGAAATCCATCAATAAATGACTGAGATATAGATTATTGAAGTTTACATATTTTGGCACGAAACATCTGTAGATTCGATGCGCCTCTGACATCACACTCACTTGCGCTAGTATCGAGGCGGATTACTTCGATTGCATGATTTCTTTATTCAAAACTGTTATTAAACGTAAAATAAAAGAAAACTGTAATAAAAATATTGCGCATAGAGTTAAAAATCCATACTAATATTATAAATGCGAACGTAACTCTGTCTGTCTGTGTTACTCAATCACGCCTAAACTACTGAACCAATTTGCATGAAATTTGGTATGAAGATATTTTGATACCCGAAAAAGGACATAGGCTACCTTTTATTGCGAAATATGTACCACGGGCGAAGCCGGGGCGGACCACTAGTAATATATAATTTTACATTTATTTATTCCTTATTTATGAGTGTTTAGTTTAGTTTTAATTTCAGTGTAATGGAAGAAGGCTTCGTCGAAGGTCGAAATGATTTAATTTGCGTAATATTAATATAATTAGTGAAACATCTTTAGGCGCGTTTAGAGTAAAATTTCAAGATCTCGTCATGGCAATACCGTAACGTCATGGAGACTGGAGTAAGGCGACGATTCTTCTACAACGATCTTTGCATCTTGGTAATAGTGTGTGTACAAATTCACGCTGGATGTTTAGAAAATCATGTAATCTTTTAAACAGAAAACGAGTTTAAAAAATTGTAGATAATGACGGGGCAATGTGCGCTGACATTCATAACATACAAGAAAATATAGAAAATAATACTAAACAAACCATACAGAGAAACCGTAAGAAAAAATAAAAAAAAGTCGTTTATAAAAAGTATTATATTTATAATAATAATAATAAGGAGAAGAGAAACATAATAAGTAATCGTAGTTTAAAGACTTATTTCGGGGGCCCATACATTGAGAGGGCGAGTCACCACCTGCCAACATATTTTTACTTTCTTTTAGTAGAAAGGCAGGTGCCATAGTTTCCCATAGTCCTCAGTACCAGTCCATTTAGCATCCCAATCCATAGCCCAATTATTAAATTTCCATACCCTGCAATAGTTCTACATCGGCCGCGGACTGCCTAGGGCTGTATCTCTATAGTGCAGTCATGGGCAGGCTGCGGCTGGTGTCCCACAACACATTAAAAGTCTCTAAAGGGCCTCTGCGTGTTGGATCCGTGTCCCCACGTAAGCCTTCCAAAGATCCGGGTACCGTCCTTCTGGTGGTACCCGAGTATTAGGGAGAAGAGAAACATAATAATAATCACCCCGCAGGGCACCTTGTGGCGCCCCGCAGGGCACCTTGTGGCGAGGTGTCGGGGAGTAGCGACCCCGCGGGAACCGAGCGCTCCCGGGGGAGGTCCCTGTCCTCACCTCTGGGCTGTCCCGGTGGCAGTTCGGAGTGAACAATGACGAGGTTCAGGATCCCCCACCTCTGGCTTGCCTTTGTTGGCCGTCCAGAGTGGAGCCGCTAGAGCTATATGCTCGGGGGTGGAAGTGTCTAATGGCGTAATAGCGGGGAAACCCGCTCCGGGCCCGCGGGCCCGCGATGGTGAAACCGGTGCCGCACCTCTCTACACCCCCACCCGTTCAGCTGATGTTGCCCCCTTGTTGCCATTATCGGTAACCTTTTTGGGAGCCCATCGACCGAACTGGCGAGTCACCGTCTGCCATAATTTTCAATTTTTAATATTGAAAAGGCAGACGTCCATATGATAGTCCCCATAGACCCAATATACCAGTCCATCTAACACCCCCTTCCATAACCCAGTTTTATTCATTTCCATTTTTCTGCAATAGTCCTACATTGGCCGCGGACTGCCCAGGACTGTATCTCTATAGTGCAGCCATGGGCAGGCTGCGGCTGGTGTCCCACAACACATTAAATTCTCTAAAGGGCCTCTGCGTGTTGGACCTGTGTCCCCACGTAAGCCTTCCAAAGGACCGGGTATCATCCTTAGGGCGATACCCGTGTATTATGGAGAGAGACATAATAATCATTTATTTGCAGACACATGAAGTCTATAGTGAATAAATTTAGGTACATATGAATCAAAAATTATCATCTAACAAACATGCATATTAATAACAATGTCAAAAATTATAATACAAAAATTAAAATAATACAAAAATTTATAATATACTTCATTTCTAATTAATTAATCATTGATAAATCATGTCCAAAAACATTAAATTTAGATACATATTATAAATCGAAAAAATTACTATTTTAAAATCAATAAATTAAAATATAATAAACATTTATTTCTAATTAATTAAATAACAGTTAATAAAAATCATTTCAGTCAGACAGCCGCAGAACAAAGCACGCATTAATAACTACCTATCTAGAGCCGAGCTGTGTGTGCAGTCTCACCCATCGACCAAGCATCGGGCAGTCCCACCGGTCACTAAGTGCCCTCAACATGCCGTGGGTGCTGGTATCTGTTCTGTGCCGGAGAGAAGCGCATCGTTTGCGAATTATGACATAAAAATCGTCCACTCTAGCATCGGCAAACATACCAGAAGCGCTACAATAACGCGGCAGCCCAACAAGCATCCTGAAGGCATTGTTATAATGCACACGCAGGGCGCTGTATGCCTTCTGTGTATACTTGACCCAAAGGCTGCAGGTGTAAAAAGTCTGACAGTAGGCTCGAAAAAGCGTCATTTTGACGTCGTAAGAACACCGTGCAAACCTACGGGCCAAAAGTAAAGTTTATAAAGTAAATCAAATTTGCAGAGTAATTTTCTGTACAAAAAGTAATGATTTCCCACCAAAAACATAAATGTAAAAATTGGAGCCGAGTTCAATCGTTGACTTAATATGCCAAAAAAAGAAATGAGATCTAAATGTGTGCCAAGTTCTGCAGACAGTCCAGAAGTTTATTTACAAAGATGTATTACAATACTCCAAAAGTAATAAAGCGCATAGAAATCTTCGTCACTGTTCGGTAACTGTCATATTCTCGGAGCGTCCGAAGATGATATCTATATAGAGCGGTTAAATGCATTTTCTTCATGCATAATTTAGTCAAATTATATGTTTTGTGCTAAAAGAGATTAATATGTATTTGTAGGTAAGTAACGATTTTGTTTCGATAATTCCTTGTAAGTAAATAGCGAGTATAACCCCACGATTGCGAATATATTATCTTTGTTGGATTGATTTACTTGGAAAATTTTATAGTACTTTTAAAGTATCTTACTGAAGCTGGTGTAATGATGGAAGAAAAGAAGGGTAAAATAACACAAAATTTATATTGTATAAAGTATGGTTTTCAAACATAGGTTTATATTTAAACCATATAATATGTAAATCTTATCATTAAAATCTCAGTTCAAAAGTATTTACAGTACTGATCATTCTTCAATATTATGACAATTACAAAAAAAATAAAAACAATCAAAATCAGGGATTATCTTTATTTCTGACATTTTAGATACATCGGAACTCTTCTTCATTTTCACTTTCCCTACTGCCATCACCTGTGCAAATCGTTTCATCGATTAATTCAATTCACCTTTAAAAACAAAACCAAGAAAGGTACGTAATAGCAGCTCTATATAATTCCACACAGAGAGAACACGTGCAGTCACCACCAATATTTAAAGACAACTGACCTTGCTCTGTGCAACTGACGGATTTTTGAGTTTTTTGACTGACAAGCTACCGTCACCTACCGCCCGATTTGTTTTTGATTGTGTATAGACCGTGAATTGACTTCTATTTCTTTTGAACAAGGTGTAAAATGCAAGTTCGTTGTTTAGGGCTCTTACGATTAAACGATTCGAGTGTCTTCGGAAATACGACAATTAGCGAAGATTTGCATGCGCATTATTAATTTTGGATTACTGTAGATAGGGAGGCGAGGTAGCTTAATGGCGTAATCCAACGGCGTCGTCGAGACTTATCAAAATCGAAAGAGAAAATAATTTCGAAAAGAAAAGCTTCTATGGTAAAAACCATTTTAGCGGTGGGTTTGGCGTGTACGGATTTTCAAAAATGTAAAAAAAACAGTTACTTGGGCATTCTCGAGCGCGTCATATATTCATACTACGTATGCCCCAAGTCCCTCTGATAACAACGGTATACTAATCTGCCGGTTTGCGTGGTGGGGCTAGGCATATAAATTCGTCAAAAATGCACAAAAAAAAAAATTACTCGAGCGCGTCAGATTTTCGGAAGGGGTGTTAATTAGGCCCCAAGAAAGCTCCCCTTAAAAAAACTGACGATTACGGCATGACGATAAGTTACGATGAATTTTTGAAAATGCAGAAAAAAAAAGTCCTTTTGAAATACTCGAGCGCGTCAGATTTTCATAGGGGAGGTTTATCTAGGTATCCTGAAAGCATATTTTCTTAATCTGATAAAAATGTTGGTGGGTTCTCTTAATCTGACCGAAAAAGGTTTGTGGGTTTCTTTTTTTTAATCATCGTTATTTCATATCAATTTTTCTTACTACCCTCAGTTTTCGAGATATACTCAAAAAACCGGGAGTTTAAGTTTTTATGATGCTTCAAGTAAAAAAAAATTAAACTTTGGACAAAAATGAAAAGAGACCTTTTTTTGTAAAATAAAATTACCTTTTTTGTTTATTTAAACTTTTTTTTTTTGAAAAAGTAAAGTTCGCGACTTATAATATGCTGCAACGCGTTTTTCGGAAGACGAAATGGCTCCTCCAGACTTCCGGTCATGCGGAAACCGGCAGATTTTGTGTTTTTAGTAAGTTTTAGATTATATTCTTCAAAATAAAAATAAAAGAAATCGCGCTCGAGAATGCCGGGTTAACGTTTTTTTTTTACAAGTTCGCGACCCTATAACTCGGCGGCGTCAAGGACTTATGGTCAGATTAATTAAATTTAGTCTTAAAACACTAAAATCAACCCCCAATATCTTAATCTGACGCGCTCGAGTATTTCAGACTATCTATTTTTTTTTACTAATCTGATCGTCTATCCTAAGCGCGCGTCACTACATATAGAGCTAAATAGTGAAAAAGTTTGTTCTATTAGGTCTAAGGTATCTCTCATATCTTAAACTGCCACGCTCGAGTATTGCAGAAAATTCCCCTCTTCGCCTCCCTATCTACTGTAAGTTCTTAGATTGACTGAAAACTCAATTGTTTTATTTTCCCTTAGAGAACAATGTTTATTCCAAAATATAACTTTTTTAATTTGAATAATTTAATTATTTTCACAAAGCAAACAACTAATGACCTATTGAACCCCATAATTTGATGAGGCTAGTTTTACATACTGTTTATATTTTTTGAGGTTCTAAAAACTAGCCTCATCAAATTATGGGGTTCAATAGGTCATTAGTTGTTTGCTTTGTGAAAATAATTACATATATTATTCAAATTAAAAAAGTAATATTTTGGAATAAACATTGTTCTCTAAGGGAAAATAAAACAATTGAGTTTTCAGTCAACCTAAGAACTTAATACATCTTTGTAAATAAATTTCTGGACTGTCTGCAGAACTTGGCACACATTTAGATCTCATTTCTTTTTTTGGCAAATTAAGGCAACGATTGAACTCGGCTCCAATTTTTACATTTATGTTTTTGGTGGGATTAAAATATACATCCATTATATGCGTATACATAAGAATATTTAAATATACTATTTACTTATACAGGGTGGCCCGTTTACAGTGGTCCAAAAATTTTTTTCAGGTTGAGAGCATCATGAGTAATCATTTAAAACAAACTTTAGTAAAGCGAAAACTTATGGTTTAGAAATTATGATTTTTTTTTAAATAATCCGGAGTTTCAATGTTTTTGACACAAAACTACTCTGTTATGAAAACTACTGGACCGAATTGAATGAAATTTGGTATAGGTATAGCGCAATAACCTACCTATCGCGCTATAGGCTCATCTTGTGTAAATAATTACACTGCATTTTTTATTTTAACTTTTTCTGTAGTTTTTTGAATTTCTCGGCAAAATGTCGATTTTTCGAAAAAATCCTGTGAAAAAAAATGTACCACCATACCAATACAATGTTTTGCTGGTACTGCTAAAAACTTCCTTAACATAAGGTTATTCTTTTCACAAAAAATCATAGTTGTCCTTCGATTGTTAACATCTTCAAAAACAATGTCATGTGCATTAACACATGAAAATCGAAAAATTGATCGTTCCAAATGATTAAAATTGAATTATGGTAAATTTCGTAATTTTTCGATTTTCATGTGTTAATGCACATGATATTGTTTTTGAAGATGTTACAATCGAAGGACAACTATGATTTTTTTGTGTAAAGAATAACCTTATGTTAAGGAAGTTTTTAGCAGTACCAGCAAAACCTTGGTGGTACATTTTTTTTTTCACAGGATTTTTTCGAAAAATTGATATTTTGCCGAGAAATTCAAAAAACTACAGAAAAAGTTAAACTAAAAAAAATGCAGTGTAATTATTTACACAAGATGAGCCTATAGCGCGATAGGTAGGTTATTGCGCTATATCTATACCAAATTTCATTCAATTCGGTCCAGTAGTTTTCATAACAGAGTAGTTTTGTGTCAAAAACATTGAAACTCTGGATTATTTAAAAAAAAATCATAATTTCTAAACCATAAGTTTTCGCTTAACTAAAGTTTATTTTAAATGATTACTCATGATGCTCTCAAGCTGAAAAAAATTTTTGGACCACTGTAAACGGGCCACCCTGTATATCATATGCTAATACTATTCTATGGTAAAAAATTCAACACACTATAATATAAAAACAAGGATAAAAATAATAAAATAACAGATAAAGTAAAATAAATAGACTAAGATAATATTGCCTTATTTTTATATACATAGTTATATATATGTAAAATGAAATGAAGCTCTTTCCTAGGTACTTCATTGCATTTTGAATAACCCGCGCATTGTCAGACATTGAATTTTAAAGTATTTAATCTGTGGTGACAGCTCTGCTCGTTATGGTCCATTCCTTAGACATTAGACTCTCTGTTTTTGTAAAGTGAATAAGCAACGTGGTTATAATTTATAAAGAAATATTTCTGAGCAAACATTATTTGTAACAATAGCTTTTAATGTTGTTTCTCTTGTTACAGGTTAGTAATTAAGTATAACTTGTATTTAGTAATTAATTGTAAAATAATTGTGTTTTGTGAAAATAAAAAATAAATCTCTTGTTACAGAGCAACAACTTGGTTTTTTGTTTCTATAAATCACCTATTACATATATATATTTTTTTATTTTATTAAAGAGCAACTAAGGTTGGCTAATTTGTTGCTGTATTATAAGTTTTTTGAATCCATTACGAAAGCTCGGCAAACTGCTTTTATTTCGTAATGGTGGAGGCAAATTGTTCCAACATTTAGTTGCTCGATATTTAAAGGCACCTCTGAATGCCATGGTGTGGTGTCGAGGCATAGCTAAACCAAATAAAGTGTTTATTACCAATAAATACCAAATAAAGTATTTATACTGTGGCGTGCTCGCTCGCTTCCATAGGTGACAGGAGTTCATGTCACGCCGGCCGCGGCTCCTGGTCAACGCGGGCGCGAGCCGTCTCAGTGCCTAAAATGCCTAAACTTTAAAAAAAAATCGAGCAAGTGCGAGTCGGACTCGCGTACCGCGGGCTCCGAACAAACCTACTTTTTATTTGTATCTGTGCTCTAGGACATTAATTATATCAACTAAATTACAAGACTCGTGTTTACGGGACGAACAATGTACCTAGGTTTTGATTTCCTTGCGAATGTCGATATTTGAGATAATATGCAGCATACACGTCGGCAGCGGCTGTATCTTTTGATTGCGTTGGCTTATACGGTTGATTTTTTCACAGCTTTAAGGGACCGCAGGCTTGGTATTCGATATAAATTTCAGCTTGATACCTCTACGCTTTCCTGAGAAAAACTGTGCTGACAGACAGAAAACTTTAAAATTATTAAAAATAGGTATTTTTTTTTAGGTATGATGTAAAAATTTTCATTTTTTGCAATTATTCCTATATCTGTCCTATAAGATATTGCTTTGTACCTACTGCATTTCAAGATTCTGAGTTCACGGGAAGTACACTGTAGGTTTTGATTTTTGATTCCCTTGCGAATGTTGAAATTTGTGAAAATTTTCAGCATTTACAGCTGCAGCATTTCTGATTGCGTTGATAAGCAGTTTAAAAATTGTTAAAAATATTTTTTTATATAATGTTAATTAAAATTCATGTTTTTCGTAATTATTATTCCTATAAGTACTTAACTGTGTTATAAGATGTTACTTTGTACCAAATTTCAAGGCTCTGTGTTCATGGTAAGCGCCCTGGCAACCCTTCCTGATATTACTATGTAAGCTAAGTGCTTATTAAATACATATTATTATAAAAATTATCTGATATTATTAATAATACATACACAATTAATTTATTAGTTATACAGAAAATATTATACTAAGACTAAATTTACATTATTTGTTCATTTATATATTATAATATTATTAAAATAGATATATTAAAATTACAACTTTAAGGCTGCAGTAACGACGCGCGCGGTGGCTGTTCAGTTAGCAAATTTATGTTTTATTAACAAGGACGTAAAGTTGAAATTAATTTTGAGTAACTAACTGCGCGGTGGCCGCTCTTCGATCGCGTGGCGGCCGCGCGGTTAACGCGAGGTATTTCAACGCGAGGCAAGATTTTAGGAAGTGAAGTGTGGGGGGCCGTTCGCGTGACTCGCGCTCCTCGCGCTGCTCGCGTCGTTTGTTTTTCGTCGTTAGCGCTATGCCACAGTGTAAAATATATCAAAAGTAAATTGTGATCAATTTTTATTATGTAAGCAATGTAAAAGTGTTTGTGTCAGATTGTAAATATAAAAGTAAATAAAGTAAGCATTTACAACTTTATAAACTGAGATAAGTAGGTACTAGGAATTTATTAATTAGCACAACATAATTATGGAAGTACTTGGTGTAACTAATAAATATTACTTGCTGCTACCAGTAGAAGCTTAGAGTATTATATTAGAATAGTATAGAGCGCGTGTATTGCACAAATTGCTTAGTGCGCATCGAAGGCAGATGAGCTATAGATACTATATAGATGTGTGTGTGACAAATAGGGATGGGTAGGTATCAATTGCGTGTTGAGCTATCGATAAGTTATGTAAATAAATATGTAACATAAGAAAATATATTGTTCAATATGTTATTAAAGGAGAAATGTATGAAGAAAGTCTAAATATATGTAATTTTAAATAATAATGTAAAGTCTTCTATTAATTATAAGTAGTTTAAAAAAATGTATAATTGAAATATCTGAAAAAACGTGTGGACTTCTTAAATATTAAAATTAAGAAAATAAAAGATCGGGTTTAGTACTATTTTTTAATAATAAATCAAATAATAATAGTATTTAATGTTAAATAAAAATAAGAATTAATTAATAATTTAAAATGAAATAATAAACAATATAAATAATTAAATATATATCAATTCTATACCTACCAAAACCTTCAAAAATCAATTTAGTAACATTACATACTTTACATTTACACTATAATACATTCGCATTCATAATATTAGAAAGTGTATGATACAAAACACAACACAAAATTATTTTTAATATATTTTTAAAAGAGTTTTAATATTAAAGTCAAATATTAATATGTTAAAATATAGTTTTTCTTGTAAACTATCGAGTACAGCGTTGGTCAAGTCACATCACTACGATCACGTGGCGGCAGTAAGGTGTGCGAAGGGTGCGCGAGCGAGCCTGCGCGTGTCCGCCTCCCACTTCCCCTTGTATTTATTATCTATTATCTATTTATTTAATCAGGCATAGTATGGTGCTGAAACGAGACATACTTTTCAATGAACTATAATAACAATGATTATGAACTAACTATTATCATCTATTATACAGTAAAAGTTCCTTATTCGCGCTTCCTTTATTCGCGTTTTCACTATTCGGGAATTAAAAAAATGCAACAATTTCTATATTCGCGACTAAAAATTTTTTTATTCGCGGATTTAATAAGTACATACATAATAATAAAATTATTCCAATATAATTATATATCTAACCCAATATCCTTGTCAAATGGACTAATAAGAAAGTAAAATAGATCTTATTACAAGTTTGCCTAAAGTACATAATATTATGTTGTTAAATGATATCGCCGAGGCCTTTGACCCAAGCCGCCTTTGTCGCAAGCCGCCTTTGCCGCGATTGATGTTTTTGAGAATGTAAATAAACAGAATGGAAGCAACCTTATAACTCAATAAATAAAGTATATTTTTAAATGTAGTTCCGTTTATAGTAAAAGCCGCTTTGCGTGTTTTATTGTTTCGTCTTTCACATTCGTTACAAAATTGTGATCGAGTAACGTCTACTGCACTCTTCCTAGTTTATAATGTCAACTAAAAAAAATGAGACACGAAAAAAATCTCAATCGTCACCTAGGAACGTATACCTAACGTAGAACCTATAATCCCATATAATAATTACCATTCCGTATTCACGGTTTCTGTATTCGAGGCATATATTTTATGGAACATATACCCCGCCAATAAGGAACTTTTACTGTAGTGATTAATAATTATTATTAGTCAATAATCATTATTATTTGACTATTATCAATTATTTTTTAACTAATAATCATTATTGTTTTTTTCCTTAAAATAAACAACTGTAATTAATAATTATACCCCAAAATTATGCAAATAATACACCAATTACGTAACAATAATCCATACTAATATTATAAATGCGAACGTAACTCTGTCTGTCTGTCTGTTACTCAATCACGCCTAAACTACTGAACCAATTTGCATGAAATTTGGTATTGAGATATTTTGATACCCGAGAAAGGGCATAAGCTACCTTTTATTGCGAAATATGTACCACGGGCGAAGCCGGGGCGGACCACTAGTATTATATATATAAAACAAATTATTATAAACTAAACTCTTATTTCACAGTAACGCAGCTTTTATCGTTTTGAAATAAAAGCATACGAGGTGAAACTTTATGACCAACTGATATTTTTATTCTGTGTCATCAAGTAACTACGTTTTTATCATATTACTCAATTTACATTCCGTTTCTTATAGTTCTCTTTTCCTGTTCTTTTTTTTTGATACTGACACTGCTTTCTTCCGAATTTTGTTTGTTTTGTTACCCATTTTCAATAATTTATCGTTACTCAAAACGTAAAATCGAGCGGAGATAATTTGACACAGGTCCTACGTTAGCAAGCGCCTGATCAGGACTGGCGGGGTAGCGGGCAGCGCGGTTTGTAAAGAAAACGCTGGGCAACGTTAAGTTCTGAGATATAATATGTATTTAATAATTACAGGGCTTCAGTAGAAACCCAAAATTTAGCACGTTTTCTGCAGTACATCAAAATACATATCCTTATATAAAAATTATTTCCAAAATCAGAAATTTCATTAATAAATAATTCGTTTTCGATCTTTATTTTAGCCTATTTTTATGATTTTATATGATCGACCAAAATACACGTGGTTGTGTAACAAATTAGCACACTTTTTAGGAAATATCTTGAAGTGTATTGATTATTTTTTCTAGAAGCGTCATATAATTGCAAATACATGAAAAATTTGATCTTGCAAACCAATTTTACTCCGCTTCGCTGAAAGGACTCCCCTTAACTACACAAACATAATAAAACTTTTAAAGTTAACCAACACTTTGTAATATATTATTATCACTAAACATTATATTAAGAAATATTTTTGGTATACATTCAACACGTAAATACTAACAATTGTATTAATCCAAATGAGATATACAAAATTTCTTAATAATTTACTTTTATTGTATACGCTTTCGCAATTAACATGCGCAAAATTTTTACACTAGTGTGTAATACATATTATATTACTTTGAACTTCGGATTCATTGCAATATTTGTTTTGAACAATTTACCACACTAGAGGACTAGATAGGTACTTTTACCACACCAGGGATACACATTTACGATTTCGCAGGGACACGCTTTAATTGGACACTCTTGGAGTCTTGGGCACACGTAGGTTTGCCACACAGGGGCACAAGAAGATTTGTCACACCAGTGCACGGAGATTTGCATCACTAGGGGCACACGTTAATCGCGTTCGCCGCACTAGGGAGTAGGGACACGCCTTAAGGGCACGCGATGACATCTAGGACAAATATAAGCATTATATTATACAGTACAATTAATGTCTTTGTTTTCCCACTATGCGTTCTTACATACAAACGGCAAGTTGTGAACGGCAGAGCCCAGAGGCTACTTCAGTCGTTGCCACATGTCGATACGCAAAAACGGATGCCGTCAAACGTCAAACGCTTGCAGTTTGCCGTCAACGCAAACTTAAACTTGCAAGCGTCGCCACCTGTCGACGGCAGCCGTCGACGTATTGAATGCTGCCGCCGACGCTTCTACGATTGCCGTCGACATATTGTGGCGACGGCTGAAGTAGCCTCTGCCGTTCACAACTTGCCGTTCGTTTCGTTTTACTTTTTAAAAATAAAAACACCGTGGTTATGGTGATGGTTTGCTCCCTGTCCAACAATACGTCTCCATTTCTCACGATCGGTAGCATTGCGAGCACATTCAACAAGGCTGGACTGGGTCGTTTTACCGATAAGGTCGGTCCAACGTGTAGGTGAGCGGCCCCGCGATCTTTTGCCTTCAATTTGTCCCTGCACCACAAGTCTCTCCAAGCAATCCTTATTTCTGGTGATGTGGCATTGTGGCCAAAGAACTTCAAAATTAGCATCTGCACAATCGACGAAAGCCTATTTTCGATGTTAAGTTCCTTGAGTATCGAGACGTTGGTTCGGAACGACGTCCACGGTATTTTCAGCATCCGTCTCCAACACCACATCTCCAGCGCATCAATTTTTCGGCGATTCTACATTTTGAGCGACCAGTTTTCCGCACCTTATAGAAATATAGAAAATACTAGACATTTCATTAGCCGCACTTTTTTGTTCATGGTGATGCGCCTGTCCTTCCAGATTTTATTTAGTTATTCTACTGCAGATCTTGTGATAGCGCATCTACGACCAATTTCTATTGCACGCCTCATAAGCGAAGCGTTGAGGTGGGTACTACCACAATATACAGATACATACAGTAAGGAAACTTCATACAAAATGTTCGCAATGGCTCCCCCCCCATAAAGCGTGTTTTCGAGGGTATTGAGGGGGATCGATAGTAGCGGGTGACACATCCACAGATTTTGAATATAGTATGGAAAAAAGTTTAAAGTGATGTCATTTCACATTAAATAAATATCGATTGTTTCAGTTTGTAGCCCTTTCAATAAATTGTATATCTGTATCGTATCTGACTACAAGTTAAAAAGAGACTATTTTTTAATTTCTATAGATATGGCAGTATGAGTTTTAAATTATGTTGACATATTTTCTACCAAAATGATAGCTACAAAAAGACCGCATCTATTTTTTACGCAATCTAGAAGAGCACGAAAATCTAAAAAATGGAAACCTTAAAAAATCTTGTTTAAATTTATGTGCATAATTACGTAAATATTAGGGAAGAAAAAGATAGATATTAAAATAATTATTGTATTTTTATCGATACGTGACCTTACCACTTTGTCAAGCACTAAGCCTGTCAAACTATTTTCTTTTTCATCCTAAAACAAAAAGGTTATATAAAAGGAGGTTCTATGTTCGTATAATAATAATTTTAATTTATTTTTGCATATTTTGTGTGTTTTAAATTTAATTTATACCCGGCGCGGCCTAAGATGATCCCTATGACAGTTCGTCTTAGTGATTGCTCGTATGATGGATCGTGTCGATACTTTACTATTTTATAGGCTGAATGCAAACCACGCGGCTTGCATTCAGCCACGTCGGTAAACATGTTTTTACAAATATTATAAAATGAATTTTTAACGTCTATTAAGTAAACGAAACGGTAAGTAAAACGAAAGTTTTCCAAAACATAAAAATGCACCTTATCATTTTCTCGTAATTTTTAACCCGTTTGACACAGTGTATAATATTATTTTATCATGAAAATGGAATCCCTCATTTAATTTTTCTAAAAAACTTATATTATCATAGGTAAGTAAATTAACGCGAACGGTAATTAATTAATTAATGATGCTGCGATCTTCTGTTCCATTCAATAGTGAATGAACTATAGCTTTAGCATGGAAAAAAATGTAAACTCGTTTCCATTATCGAAATTTGTTTATCGATACTTTCCGCACTAGTCGATAAATGCCAACGATGTAAGTTTTGAAGGACGTAATCGTAAAGTCAGATTGATATAATTCCTCGTAAATGTTAAGAATTGTTAAAATTCCAACGGAATATCATTGTAATGGCATAAAGCTACGTAAAAATTAATAAATGCCATTTTTAGACGCCTCCAATACGTTTCTAATTTAATGGTGACGCCATTAAAAGTTTGTCTCTTGAGAATAACTGTCAGTGTCATAGGGATCATCTTAGGCCGCGCCGGGTATAATTTATCGTTTTAAAAATAATTTAGTAGGTATACCTACATACAAGTATTGTTAATTCTGGTTTAAAATAATTATTGAATACTTATATGTATCATACAAATATCAAGCATTATAAATAATTTAGGTAGGTACCTACATTAAAATAGCCTTCGGCGTCCAAAAAAGACAAGATTTCGAAATATAGCACTGAAAAAAACGTACCTATTTACTTTTACAAGGTATATATTTTATTGAGATTGTTTCTTCTTGTAAATTCATATTTAGGCTACACCATTTTTTAATTTTAACGGGTTTTAATCTCAAAATTACCACAAAGTCAACTGTGAAAAAAAGCAAACAGAAATATACAGGCCGAATTGATAACCTCCTCCATTTTTGAAGTCGGTTAAATATCAAAAAGGTAACAGCCCTATAGCTATACGTCATAATTTCATCGCAGGGGCTTAGTTTCCTAACTGTATGTACGTAGTATATATCTGTCAACTGTGGTACTACTGTCACTTCGCGCAAAACATCTGATTTTTCAAACTTAAAACACAGTTGACAGATATATACTACGTACATACAGTTAGGAAACTAAGCCCTAGCGATGAAATTATGACGTATAGCTATAGGGCTGTTACCTTTTTGATATTTAACCGACTTCAAAAATGGAGGAGGTTATCAATTCGGCCTGTATATCTGCCGTGATAACTAAGAATGCAGTAATCGCAAAATGGCGGTTTTGAGATAAACGCGCGAAAGACATTTTTACATATTTGAGGAAGATGTTTATATTTTATAGACCTTGAAATCTATCAATAAAATGGGAAAAAATACAAGCTTTACAAAGATAATTATCTTATATTTCATAAATTAGTATATCCATTAATAATGCGTATTATTGCGTTTAGGTTTAGTATCAGGCCATGTGAAAATCACAGGACACTAAGTCTAAATACAGTACTTGCGCTCATTACTGCATTATGTTCTAGCGCATGTTGATTACTGCGTTATTGTTTAGTATTTAATACAGGTTTTTAATGACCGGGGCTAAGAAGATGTATACATATTAATATCTTCTCACTTTTACACAGATTTAAAAAAATGCTCTACGGTTGAAACCTACTGCGGGGATATCAAAATAAAACAATTTGTAGAAGAAAATTTAGTTTAATTAAGACAACATTTATTTTAACATCAGTTAAACTGACATGTATATATTTATTTAATAGTAGGAACAATATATATACTTTTCGGACTCTATATTTATTATTTACGGCATGACTGGAATCAGTTGTAGGTGTTTCATGATATAAATTGTTATCTTGGGGCCTTTTGTAGATTGGTTCTTCTATTCCAAATGTCATCTGTTAGCGATATATCCATCAAAGAACTTGGGAAGGTTTCATCACATAACAGACTAAATGATTCATCTTTCTGATTTGAATTAAATTCTGTACAAGTAGAAGGTTCTGTTTGACGATCCAGCTTACCCAGCACCATGTCTAACATGCTTCTTCCGCGGGAATTTTTGGCAGACATTATGAAGAGAAAATGTTCTGAAATAAATCTAGGTACATTGATTAAGTAGGAAATATTTATAGTAATAATAAAATTTAAGCTATATATCATCATCACACTTAGAAGCTGAGCAATTAGCAAAAACGCGTTAGAATCCGCGGGTGCCACATAAATATTCTTAATTCTTACAATCTACTGTAAACTACCTACCTAATTGGAACTAGATTTATCCAATAGATACCTAAAGTTACCTATCGTTGGAAATATTAAGTACAGTCAGCGTGAAAATGATCTGAAGAACAAAAATTCAATTTTATCTTAGCACTCATACTTTAGAGTCTAAAGTTTAGACTCACACTATTCAAATTTTTCTTAGCATTCAAAGTACCAAAAACATCTTAGCGTACGCTGTTTTTGGTACGTTGAATGCTAAGAACAATTTGAATAATGTGAGTGCTAAGATAAAATTGAATTTTTGTATTTCAGATCATTTTGACCACTTCGTACGCTCAGATTTTTCTGATGCTGGCTGTACCTACATATTACGATTTTAATATTTCTGTCAGATAGGTAACTTTATGTATCTTTTAGGTATACGAGTATGCAAACAAAGTTATTGAAAACCTACAGAGTACAGTACTCCCAAACTGATAACATAGAAAAATTCGTCACTGTTCGGCAACTGTCATATTACCCGAGCCTCCGAAGATGATATGTTTAAAGTGGTTAAATGTATTTTCTTTATGCATAGTTTATTAGAATTATGAGTTTTATTGTGATTTTATGGAAAAATAGATAAGTAACGAAATTTGTTTCGATAATTCAATGTAAGTTAATAGCGAGGATAAGCCACACAATTGCGAATATATATTTGTTGTATTGATTTACTCAGAAAATTATATACTTAGAACTATTAAAGTGTCTTACTGAAGCTGGCCTCATGATGGATGTATGGAAGGTTAATATAAGACAAAGTTTATATTTGAAAACATGATTTTCAAACACTGCTTTATATTTAAATTGCAGAAATCTAATCATTATAATCTCAGTCCAAAGGATTTACAGAATCAGGGGTTATCTCTATTTCTTGTATATTATATCGTAGAATGATCAGAGCTTTCATTATGCTCTTATTCATTTTCACTTTCCCCACTGCTATCTGCTACCTGTGTAAATAATCATTTTATCGGACAATTCAACTTTGAAACAAAACTAAGAAGGGTATGTAACAGCAGCTCTATATGATTCCATCACCACCAATATATAAAGACGATTGACGGATTTTTTAATTTTTGGACTGACAGGCTACCGTCACCTATCGCCTGAACTGTTTTCGATTGTGTATGACTCTGAATTGACTCCTATTTATTTCAAACAAGGTGCAAGATGCAAGTGCATTGTTTGGAGCACTTACGATTCAATGATTCGGGGTGATTCGGGTATTCCTGGAAATACGATAATTAGCGAAGATTCTCATGCGCATTATTAATTTTGGAGTACTGTACCTACATATTTATACCTAGTAAGATGCGTTTGTAGTCCTGTATTTTTAGGTTATAAAAAACTAAAATCTGACTTGTCACGTCAGATGATAGCTTTTTTTATTTCAAGGTCATAATGCTATGTAATACATAATACAATATATATAAAGATAGACTTTAATTTATAACAACTCACCAAAATTTCGTTCCTTAAAAAACAAACAGCGCGCCGGAGCAGCACACGTGCCGCACGTCTCACTTCACCGAACGACGACGACGCACAGATTTGCTTCAACAAAACGCAGCACTGTATCGTACGGTTACGATCTCGCGAACTTTTACTACACACAAATGCAGTAATGTGGAGAACTGCGTTTTGACGTAGCAATTGGTCTACAGACACTAGAATAAAATGTTACAGTAATGGCTATTACTGCACTTTGTTTTAGGGTATATTAACAATTACTGCATTATTTTTTAGCACATGTTTAATACGGCGCTTTTTCTTATCATTGATATAGTTTTCATGTAAGTACTGCAAAAATCGGTAGCTAAAAAACATACTTCCGGGTACTTTTTTTATGAAATTATTTTTTTTTTATGTTAATAAACCCCTTGGGATCCCATTTCTTGCAAAAAGTAAAAATCCCAAAAATGTCGATTACTGCATTCTTTGTTATCAGGGCAGATATTTCTGTTTGCTTTTTTTCACAGTTGACTTTGTGGTAATTTTGAGATTAAAACCCGTTAAAATTAAAAAATGGTGTAGCCTAAATATGAATTTACAAGAAGAAACAATCTCAATAAAATATATACCTTGTAAAAGTAAATAGGTACGTTTTTTTCAGTGCTATATTTCGAAATCTTGTCTTTTTTGGACGCCGAAGGCTATTTTAATGTAGGTACCTACCTAAATTATTTATAATGCTTGATATTTGTATGATACATATAAGTATTCAATAATTATTTTAAACCAGAATTAACAATACTTGTATGTAGGTATACCTACTAAATTATTTTTAAAACGATAAATTAAATTAAATTAAAACACACAAAATATGCAAAAATAAATTAAAATTATTATTATACGAACATAGAACCTCCTTTTATATAACCTTTTTGTTTTAGGATGATAAAGAAAATAGTTTGACAGGCTTAGTGCTTGACAAAGTGGTAAGGTCACGTATCGATAAAAATACAATAATTATTTTAATATCTATCTTTTTCTTCCCAAATATTTACGTAATTATGCACATAAATTTAAACAAGATTTTTTAAGGTTTCCATTTTTTAGATTTTCGTGCTCTTCTAGATTGCGTAAAAAATAGATGCGGTCTTTTTGTAGCTATCATTTTGGTAGAAAATATGTCAACATAATTTAAAACTCATACTGCCATATCTATAGAAATTAAAAAATAGTCTCTTTTTAACTTGTAGTCAGATACGATACAGATATATATTTATTGAAAGGGCTACAAACTGAAACAATCGATATTTATTTAATGTGAAATGACATCACTTTAAACTTTTTTCCATACTATATTCAAAATCTGTGGATGTGTCACCCGCTACTATCGATCCCCCTCAATACCCTCGAAAACACGCTTTATGGGGGGGGGGGAGCCATTGCGAACATTTTGTATGAAGTTTCCTTACTGTATGTATCTGTATATTGTGCTTAAAATGTCTTTATGTATCATACATTGCACTTGTAAGATAATACATACACACAATATTAAGAAAAAACACTATTTTTAACATTCATGATATTTTTGATGTCATTTTTGTTATTTAAACTAGTTAAAAAACAGTTTAAAAATGTTCTGTCTTGGACGTCCGTGTGTCTGTATGTGCGGAGGATTTTCTTGTTAACACGATAGCAACCGAAATACTTTACTAATCGAGTCTTTTTTTTTTCTCTTACGCTTGAGTATGCTCAGGAATAGAACCCTTTCATTTTTCAGGGTCTGATTCGATGTGGTTTAATTGTTATTAAATAAACAAAAAAAAAATATCGACTGTTCTCCATAATTTTAGTATATCTATATATTATATTCTTTATTTTTTTTTTTTTATATATTTATAGTGTACTCAAAATTCACCATTATAAACTCGATTCTTTATACTATAAGTCAAGGTTTAAAAAAATAAGTTGGTAGTCAGTCCCTTAAACCTGCGCAGTTTCACATCTAGGTGGGGGCCACAAGAAAAATCCCGGTAATCCCGGTACCGGCTCATGTTTTATACGTATCATAAAATTTACTTGCCTTTGTTTACTTCATTTGGATTGAAATTTGAAACACGTTTAAAAAAGCGGCTTCCTTCAGAGTTCTTGTCACTTTTGATTTTGATTTTTGTTAAATTCTCCGGAATTTGCCGATTATACTTACCCTATTACCTACCTTCTCCGGGATTTCTCGATTAATAATACTCACAATATTTTATTTTGTAATAAGACTCACAAACTTTAAACTTTGTATTTAACTACTAGCTTTACGCCCGCGGCTTCGCCCGCGTTTTCAGAGAAAACCCCGTATTTTCCCTTTACCATGGGATTTTCGGGATAAAACCTATCCCATCTCTCAAGTTGGATCGAACTGCACATGGTGTGCGAATTTTATTATAATCGGTTATGTGGTTTAGGAGTCCATTGAGGACAAACATTGTGACACAAGATTTATATATATTAGACTAGCTTTACGCCCGCGGCTTCGCCCGCGTTTTCAGAGAAAACCCCGCATTTTCCCTTTACCATGGGATTTTCGGGATAAAACCTATCCTATCTCTCAAGTTGGATCGAACTGCACATGGTGTGCGAATTTTATTATAATCGGTTATGTGGTTTAGGAGTCCATTGAGGACAAACATTGTGACACAAGATTTATATATTATATTAGAAAAAAGAGATTTATAATTTCAGACAACGTTCATCCTTGACAGTTTACATTCGAATGCCGCCATATTTAAATTTAAGTCAACGTAGAATCACAAAAGTTTCATTAGCACAGACTAAAAATAATACTAGACTCTACTAGACTACATGAAGGACCAAGCTAGACTAAGTACTTCGTAAAATGCCTAACTCCACAAACATCTTTTCTTAAATAATTTTATAGTATGTAATATTAATTATTTAATATTACGTTTGAATGTCACAAAGCGTCTATGATGCAATCGATCCCTTTCTTAGTTTAATCCGCGGTGGTTTAATCGCGTACCTACCTGCCTAGGTATATGTTTATATTTACAAGTTTACAATAATAAATTTATATCGTTATCTAATACCTATAAGATTTCTTCGACTACTTCCACAAATCACTAAGTGACGTTGATAACTTATACGATAAGATGATTATTATTTATTATCTCTTTTAGAATAAGGTCCTTATCAATTGTTTGTTTCATAACTTACCCAGAAAAGAGGCCCTCAATTTCTAACCATGCTTCAAATGAAAGCTCCATCAACAGAACTCCTCTAATCAACATCAGATGCAATATATTTTGATACCTAAGTGAAGCCTATAAATGAAGAATGCTCACATAATAATATCAAGAGATGACTTTTTGAATTATTTGATTATGAATAAATAAAATATGGAGCAGCCGGCGTAGCGTCCAGTGGCCCAGTGCTGCTGGCTCCTATCCGCAGGTCGCCGCCGCGCCATCACCCGCCGCGGACTCCGTGCGCTCGCCGCGCCGACCGCGGCTCAGCTGACAGCGCAGTGCGCACCCTACGACACTTCGCAGTTCGGTTGAAGCCGCCGATAAGAGCGCTCGTACCGAGTGACTGCACCCACTACGCGATCGCGCACGCGCTTCTGCGATTCCGACGACGCAGAATCCTACAGATTACCAAATATAAATTGTAACCACCCCCTTTTCGGACCCAATGTGACAGTGACATTTCGGGGAGTCGATGACAGCGTAGAACTTTGTTATTAATTATTATGTTTGTGTTAAATCGGTGACAAAATCGTAGTGTATCGTGAAAACAGTGAACGGCTCGTATGATTTTAGTGTTTTAAATATTATATTCAGTGATAATGACATCGGGCGGGTAGCGTGATGATGCGCAAGGAGAGCGGGACGGTGTGCGCGCTGGACGCCGCCGATTGCCTGACCCTGCAGCAGATCCTGCAGGCCTTCAACTCGAACGTGAGCGAGGAGCACGCGTGGGCGCTGTTCTACCAGGCCGCGCGCTGCTTCCAGAAGTGCCTGGCCGACGGCGCCGCCTGCTTCCTGCCGTCGCAGCTGGCGCATGTGCTGCTGCACAAGGACGGCGCCGTGCACCCCGACACGCTGCTAAACCCCAGAGGTATCTCATTGTGCCCTGCTATAATATGTGCTCTATGAAAGCGATTAAAATAAATACTATAGGTATTTAAAGTTCATTCACTCATTTTGCAATTCATTCATTGACCAACTTCTATAAAACAGTTCTGCGATAAATTTGGGAAATGCGTGCAAATCCAAATCCAAAAGTCTATCCAACGGCTTTGAAATAAGAATTTACCCGCTAAAATACTTCACTTCTTCTATTCTATTTACCTAGGTAGGTACCTATGTAAACTATAAAATTCTCGTGCCGCAGTGTTAATTACGTACCTACCATACTCCTCCAAAACGACCTGACCGATTCTCATGAAATTTGGTGTGCCTGTTGGGTAAATCTGAGAATCGACTAACATATACATTTCATACCCCTAAGGCTGGTTGCAGAGCTTGACCGACCATCAGTGCGTACGTCAGTCGCGCTTGTCATAATGTATGGAAATTCATAAAACCGTTCATAGCTAGACCGACCATACGCACGCGTATTGTCATGCGTATAAGTGTCATATTCATACACATTGTTGATGCGTATCGTCAGGACCGATGGTACGCACTGATGGTCGGTGAAGCTCTGCAACCAGCCTAAGTGATAACAGTAAGGCATAACAAAGTTTGTTATTCTCATAAAAGGCGAAAATCCAACATACCTACTAGCTTTCCGCCTGCGGCCTCGCCCACGTTTTCAAAGAAAAACCCGCATAGTTCTCGTTCCCGTAGGATTTCCGGGATAAAAAAAAAGCCTATGTTGCTCAGTGAAGATGCAGCTTTCTACTGGTGAAAGAATTTTTGAAATCAGTCCAGTAGTTTATGCGTGAAACCATATATACATATATACATAATTACAAACCTTTCCTCTTTATAATATTAGTATAGATAACTATAGAAGTATAGACTAGTATAGATAAAATACTCGTGTCACAATGTTAGTTACCATACTCCTCCGAAACGGCTGGAACGATTTTCATGAAATTTTCTGTGCATATCGGGTAGGTCTGAGAATCGGCCAACATCTATTTTTCACGCACAATACGCGTGCGTATGGTCGGTCTAGCTATGATCGGTTTTATGAATTTCCATACATATGACAAGCGCGACTGACGTAGGTACGCACTGATGGTCGGTGAAGCTCTGCAACCTCGTGTGAAAGCTATTAGGTACATTCCAATTTTTTAACAAAAACCTGAAACTAGTTTGTAATTATGACATTTCAACAACTATTACAATATTAATAATTATACACAATGTGATATCGATACGTAAGCATGATTTTACATAATTTAGCCCGTAATAATTATATAAATCCTTTTCATTCTTTATATGTACATTATTTATAAATAATTAGCCAATACAAGTGTCACTATTGCTAGTCGCTAGTCGCTACTTATGCAAATTATTCACACGCAATCTCAAAATATCACTTTATCGTCCACGTACTTGTGAAATGGTCAACAGTCAACACTCCACTTATCAGTTCGCATTTCGGCAAACATGATACGGTATCAGCGTAATGTCCAAATTATTAATTACTTTTGGACTGCCACTTGCCGCCAGCCCGCCACAATCACTGCAGACTGCCTTTGTTTCCGATGCCGAATTATACATTTCTTTTCGTTTAGGTTGCAACTTGCAGTGCACTGATTAATCACAATATTCTTCCGGATTACTAATAACTTACCTAGTGTAAGATATGGATAGCTTACAACTTAGTATTCTTAATAATTGATGCATTCATTCTTATTTAGGTAACGCAACCTTGTGTATTACTTCGTCTCTAGAAATTTAAATATAACAGAATAGGTACTCTAAACATGTAAGCAGTAAATATTATATTGGATATGTGGGATTACTACGTTAGTTACCAACCATTCTATTGACATGCAAATTCAATGAGTTGGTTACTTTTTCACAGAATAACATTCCAATTTATTTTCATATCGAGTGCGCATTTCTATGTATCTGGGAGTGTGGCCCAGATCGCTGACACGAGAGACCATGTTGACGGACGCCATGCGACGCCGCGGCCGCGCCCGCGCTCGGCTGACAGCTTCGTATGCATTTTATTGTCTTCTGACCCATTTTGCTGCACCTAATTTATTAGCAGTTGTCATGTAATGCGCAGATTCTCTCTTTATCATCTTCGGATATTCTATCTGTGTGCAATCTATACTTATTATAATATAAAGCTGAAGAGTTTGTTTGTTTGAACGCGCATATCTCAGGAACTACTGATCCGATTTGAAAAATTCTTTCGGTTTTAGATAGCCCATTCATCGAGGAAGGCTATATATTATCATAACGCTAAGACCAACAGGAGCGGAGCCACACAGGTGAAACCCCGGAGCGCAGCTAGTAAATAATAAATAAATAGATATGGTCGTATCGCTGGTAAATGTAGGTTGGAAAATCGACAAGGGATTATTTTATTTGAGAGTGTAATCATTATTTGTCATTGTCACTTCTGTAACACAGGATTTGTAAAATGTGACTCAGTAACATATTGGTTTAATTTATTAATTGGAGCGTTCTACCATAGCTTCTACGATGTAGGGGAGTTTTAAAAATTGAACAACAGAGAAATACATTTAAATATAAAATGTGGATGTGTAATTGTGTAGTGAAGTATAGGTATCTTCTTAATATAATTGTCAGATTCTCGCGAGCATAATGTAAGTTTAATTTCTATCTCATAATTAATTGCGAGACTGCGTTAGGCGCTGAACACATCGTCGAATGATAACTTCTGTTACAATACTAAATTATCGGAAGCTATTTAATTTGAGACTGGATGGTATATTGAATATTAAATTCCTTATTCTTATTGGATGACTAATCCATATTATTACAAAAATACACATAAGTTTCTAGGTGAGATACGTTGATTTTCTGAAGTTTTATTCATATTACATTCATGTATAAATATAGTATGTACATGAATTGAATATAATGATATTATACTTATTATAATATACTATATTCGACATATTATGTCGAACGTAGTGCGCAGGCGAGGCGCGGGCGAGTGCGCACTGCGCCTTACGCGCATTATTGTTCTGTCATCTCGGTTTCTCTGCGCAAGCGCGTCGTGAGAAGCGTCCCCGGAACGAATGTATCAATACGCTAGATTTCTTTAGCTGCCTCGATAACGGACGCATTGTTTGCTAAAAATAACGCGAGTTTCATTACTTTAAACTATTTCATGCCGATCAAAATTAACTATGTATAAATTACACAGATGAACAGATCCAGTTCATTACCTTAATAATTAATGTCATCCTCATAAATATATTCCAGCGGTTTCTTTATGCTTGGGATTATTTTACATAAGAATCCTTTTATATGCGGTCTATTTGTTAAGAAAAAAACCGGCCAAGTGCGAGTCGGGCTCGCGCACAAAGGGTTCCGTAGCAGCAAATATAATAAATTACAGTTAAATCAACCTATCTCAAAAACTATAAGAGATACTTTGATCAAACCAAAAATCGTTGAAAGAGTTAATTAGCATGCATCACCTCTATTTTTTTTAGAATTTTATACCCCGTAGTTATAAAAATAGAGGGGGGGGGACATACTTTTTACGACTTTGAGAGCTGATATCTCAAAAACCGTTCACTTTAAGAAAAATGTTTTTTAGAAAACTTTATATCATTTTAAAAGACCTTTCCATTGATACCCCACACGGGTATGTACATCGAAAAAAAAAATTTCATCCCTCAGTTACATGTATGGGGGGCCCCACCCCCAATTCTTTTTTTTACTATTTAGTGTCATATTTTTGTAGCGGTTCATACAACACATATTCCCATCAAATTTCATCACTGTAGTACTTATAGTTTCCGAGTAAATCGGCTGTGACAGACGGACAGACGGACAGACGGACAGACGGACATGACGAAACTATAAGGGTTCCGTTTTTGCCATTTTGGCTACGGAACCCTAAAAATGTGATTCACACAGCTCAGAATAAAGAGTTCCGAGTCAACAATAGGGGTGGGAATACTTTTTGTGTGTTTTTCAAATCTCGGCTCTGGTCACATTGGATGTGCTTTGATTGGGTACCTGTGCGCTTCCCGGAAGGGCCAGTGTCGATGCATACGACAGGTAGTGGCAGTAAAACAAAACTTCTGCAGAATATGTTTTTCTTACATATTAATAGAGTATGATTTCAATTTATATCATACTAGCTTTCCGCCCGCGGCTTCGCCCGCTTTGTCTAAAACATAATAAATTATATACTAAAACCTTCCTCTTGAATCACTTAAAAAAACCGCATCAAAATCCGTTGCGTAGTTTTAAAGATTTAAGCATACAAAGGGACATAGGGACAGAGAAAGCGACTTTGTTTTATACTATGTAGTGATTTAATTAGTTACTTACGTTGTTAAATTGAGTTTTATTTAATTTAACTTATTGCGTGGAACGTGGGATGCGCAGGAACAAGCGAGCGCAGAGCCTCAAAACGATTCAGCCGAAGCGCGCGAGAGCCCGAAGGCTGCCATTGTTTCCCTGCCTTTTGTTTAGCTCAGTCCCGCATGCTGCTCGCAATCTGTTTGCTGAACTTAAATATTTCTCTTCGTGAGAAATGGTTTTGAATGCACTACAAATATATTTTGTTCCTTAAAAATATTCTTATCTCTTTTGTAGAGCATAATAATTAGGTATATACTTACTTTTCATATAAACAAAATATATTATAAAGTACATACAATAGTACCTACTAAGTCCTTTCACAGTTTTTTGCTATGTTCTTGATGTAATGTAATTTACCTTTTTTTTAAGTTATAATACCTAACTATGCTACAAAATTCCAACCGTTGTTTCCTTTGTACTGCATAAGTTAAAAGCACGTGGGGCTTGCGGTCCCATTCCGCATCCCGGGGCAATGGGCAGGCCTCACGAGTCAAGGTCGCGGGATCGATACCCCCCGCGTCCCGCCGCCCGCCGCCCGCGCCTCCGCCTCGGCCCTCTTGTGACGTCACCCCCAACGGACAACCCGAATGTTAACGATCTTTTATCACCACACAAATTATTAGTATTAACTCGTTATAAAATCAAGTTTTTTGTATATCTAATAGCGGTATCAATGTTTTTTAAAGTTTTTCTAATTTATTTGAAAATTTAACTTAATGTTGTGCTCGTGGAATGTGGAAGCCTTTTAAATAAAGTACCTTCCTAAATTAATTATAAATAAACAAGGAAATTATTTTCAAAGACAAGAAAAGATTTTCTTGGGATTAAAATATCACGTATTCGGCCTTTGCTTCTTTCCAACTTTATAAAAATAAATAAAAAAAATTATGCATATTGTAACATCATTTTTATCGTTATAGGTATGTAAAAATTAAAAATAAAAATTTGCTCATGATTGCGTCGCGGTCGGTGTCGCGATAACCTCGTGCTTCTCGAGTCTCGACGTGCGTCCGTGTAGGTATCTTTTTTATCACTGAACTTGAACATGACGTGTTCCATTTTTCTATTAATACTTTCATTACTTTTACATTCTAGTCATAAAAGTTTTCCTCAAGTCTGTCTTATCAAATTAACAACTAATTTCTGTAGCATTTATAGGTAGGTCTGCAATGGCACGGTAAACAGTATACCTTCGTATCTGTTTATTTTGTTAATGGGTAGTGAGTGATTTGATGACCAAAAATCGTAACTTTTTCACAGAAGTCTAGAATCAATAAAGTGTATGGCGATATCTCGAGTGTTAATCGGCAGCTTATCAGCCGAGTGACGTGGTATCGGCAACTCTGCTATCAGATAAGAGGCGACCTTTGTGATAGCTATAGGTAATATTGTAATTTGTCGTCGACCCTGCGCAGGTATCTATAATACCTGTCCTCTCTCTAAACTCTAAAGGCATTTAATGTGTTTTATTTACATAACGTGCTAATTTTTTATTTCTTAATAATTGAGCAAAGTAATATCGGTTATAAAATTGATCTTTGACGTGGAGGCTGGATGTTATTATACATATTCAAATAATAATAAATGACGAGTCATTTTTTGTTTTCCGGGAAAAATAATTCGTATTACCTACCGTTGTGCAATGTAGGGCCAACTTTAAAATTTTTAACACTCGATTAACAATAAAAACATGATAAAACGTTATTTTATATATTTTTAGAAAACTTAAATCCGGTTATCTTATCGGGGTGCAGTGATATGAAATGCAATCTCGATGTACGCATATACGTTATCTGTGTAGCACTTTCCTTTATGTCCCGGACTTGAAGTTATGATTTATCTTTCGAATTAAAGGAAGTTTTAGGTGCCGAAATGTATGTCGTCGATGTCACCTCTTGCTACATGTTTGGGCCAAGCTGTAGGTACGCACTCCGATGAGTCCGAGCAATGCCTGCACATGGCCGGTGAGGTGCGCTGCGCTGTTGGGAAACGCGCAACACGTTCCCGCCTCGGGGCCGCTTGTGGTGCTTGTGCAACATAAATATTTGTTGATTATTATAATAACGAGCCCGGAATTGCCGTCACTTGTAATTGACAAGCGTGTTTGTTATGCTTTCGTTTTGAGTGTTGTACGGACGGACGGACGGTCGGCACGATCACGTTGGGACGAAACGATCGTCAGGGAGTTTGGGGATCCGGTATCCCTGCTAGACGACCGATATAGTTAATTACCGTGGTCATTTGGTTACCCATTACAGTACAATTTAATGTTTATAATTAATATAAATTGCCGTTTTATTATTTGTTTATGTGTGTGGTTTTGTTAATTAATTTCGTAGTTATATATAATTATAATATTCTTAATAGTTAATATAAATAGATGGTCGATAAGCGAGTGTGTACTATAAGATAATAATTTATTATCAAGTATTGCTGATAAGCATCAATTCTCTATAAACTAGTTTATTATGTTGAATAAAATGAGTTTCTTAAATCATTAATTTGTCTAGCCTCAGGGTGTTTTTGAGGGAGGATGTGTAGTGAGGAATTGTAAGTGTTGTGAGTTTGTAAATAAATAAATCAATCGTAACGCTTCAAACTTCAAACTAAATGAAGCTATATGATTGGTCACTGGATTTCCGCCCGCGGCTTCGCCCGCGTTTGCAAAGGAAAACCCGCATAGTTCCCGTTCCCGTGGGATTTCGGGGATAAAAACTATCCTATGTGTTAATCCAAGTTACCCTCTATATGTGTGCTAAATTTCATTGTAATCGGTTCAGTAGTTTTTACGTGAAAGAGTAACAAACATCCATACATCCATACAAACTTTCGCCTTTATAATATTAGTAGGATTAGTAGGATTAGATTTAGAAACTCATTCCTCGCTACACATTAATAGTGGAAACGCACCCTTAGGAATTGATTCGACGTCAAAAGTAAATCCATAAATCCTATTATAAACGTGAAGTCAATAGGCAGCCATTGTATTGATAACAAAACTTTTGACAGAATGAAAATTACTTAATTCTAAAATATGTAAACTTTCAATAAATTAATATGCAGTTGCTTCCGCAGGTCGATAAAATGTAAGACAATACATTATATAATCCCCAGCTCATTGCGTTCATTATAAATTATTTAGTGCAATCGTAGGTATTGTTCATGATACTCGAGGGTATCGGGTTAGGTCATACGACATATTTACATACCAATATACTTATAGTTGGGAAAGTGTCCCCTTTCTATTACTTTACATTATTTGCTCATTTCACTTCACACGCTCATTCAATCAGCGTCGTGATGAATAGGCCAAGCTGTCTTCGAAACCTGTATCTGTAACATTTGTTAAACATTTGCCGAGGAGGTTGTGTTGTATGCTTCATTCCCGAAGGTCTCCCAGAGCGTGGCGAGTGGTCGGTGGTGGGTTAGCCGAGACTCGCTCGCTTTATCGATTCGCGCAAACTAGGTTGCGACGTTTGCAGAAATACGAGCGTGCCTTAATTCACTCCCCAGTTTAGATTGTCGTGTATTACACAAAACATGTCACTTATCTTTACGTGATTAAATTTAGTATTATTGGTATTTTTAATTGTTATGTTCCACATACACCTACTTACTAATAAGTAAAACAAATCGCTTACGTCATGAAATGAGTTCATGGTCATTAGCTTCAATGTCTTTTCTGAATTTAACGTCTATTCAACTTTTGAGTATGTTTTGACTACTTTATAGCCCGGTCAATTTAAACCAAAAAATGAGGGTACTACTACATAAAGTCCCAACAGGCTGAATTTCTGTGAAGTTGTTGAAAACATAATTATAAACAATGTCTAAAAGTTCCCCATCATTCCACTGTAAGCTAAAAATTTTATTCACGGTCAAAGGTCAAAAAAATGAGTTTTTCGCGATTTTCAGCAAAACGGTAAGTTTTATCATAAAGTACTTCAGGCAAAGATTGTAGATCATAAAATTGTCTATAAAAAATGTATCAATACTTTTTTCTTACGAGCCACCGTTTCTGAGATATAACGATTCAAAAAGTTATAAAAGTTGTTATCGTAATAATATGCATGGTCAACAATATATTAGAGCCAGTTCAAACTTTACTTCCACCTGCGCCGGAAAAACTGCTGAACACTATTTTTTGCAACTGCAAAAAGGGATGCAGTGCTAAATGTGGTTGCAAAAAAGTCGGACTGTCTTGTTCTTTGGCATGCACAAATTGTCAAGGCCGGTCGTGCTCTAATATTGAATCACAAACAATGGAGGATTCGTTTGACTCCGACGAAGTATCATGCGATACATCGCTATTGACGCAATTTACTTGCATCCAAAATGAAGATGAAGAAGAAGCAGGAGAAGAAGAACAAGAAGAAGAACAAGAAGAAGATCAAGAAGAAGAACAAGAATTTGAATCTTACGAATAAGACGAAAAAACTTCAACACTTTTTTTTTTCATTTACATCGCTTTTATCTTTCCCAATCTTTGAAAATTTCTGTTATTTCGCAATAGTTTTACATTAAACAGGATCACAACTGACCCGTGGAGTAGGCCTACTGGGGAAACCACGTTAAAAAACGCGCTAAGTACACTATTCATAGGTGGCGTGGAAACGTGTGCAATGTGCATATTATGACGATAACAACTTTTATAACTTTTTGAATCGTTATATCTCAGAAACGGTGGCTCGTAAGAAAAAAAGTATTGATACATTTGTTATAGATAATTTTATGATCTACAATCTTTGCTTGAGGTACTTTATGATAAAACTTACCGTTTTGCTGAAATTCGCGAAAAACTCATTTTTTTGACCTTTGACCGTGAATAAAATTTTTAGCTTACAGTGGAATGATGGGGAACTTTTAGACATTGTTTATAATTATGTTTTCAACAACTTCACAGAAATTCAGCCTGTTGGGACTTTATGTAGCACCGAATGTTTAAATTGACCGGGCTATTAAAGGTATGTGCATTGTGCAGTTCTGTGCTCTTTAAATTTTGAAAAAAAAATTGAAATGTGTTACTGTTGCGACATCTGCATGCGTCACTGCACGGGCTGAAGCGTGATTCAGTAGCACGCATGCCTTCCTTTCTCCGAACTGGGGCGTAGGAGCGACCTTGCCGCGGCTCACTGCGCACTGCGCCGGCGGCCCGTGGGCGGCGACATTTGACACTCCAAGCTCCTACCGCTCATGACTGTCCGTGGATACTACCACATAGATGCATAATATGGCCTTAACTAAATAATTGCGACCGATATCGAGTTAACAACTTTTTATAGCATAAGTATAAATGCCAATACTCATTATAGTGATAGAAAACTAAGTAAATTTAAAGGAAACGCAATTAATTTGAATTCCATCATCGCCTTACGTTCGTTGCACCCCAAACATGTGTGACTCATATTGCTGCAGTAGGCTGAGACTGCCCCACATAAGGAAAATTGGCAGGCAGTGACGGTGGAAGTGCGCCAAATTCGGATTAGAACTGCACGTTCAAACTGCATCGTTGCACCTATTTCGTTATAAATTTCCATTAATTTAAGGTTCAAATGTCACGCGGTCGTCTAGGCACATTTCGAAAAATGAGTCAACGAAATCAGATACTTAAAAAAAAGTCATCATAAATCTGAACTGTGAGGACTACTTGCATTTAAAATTTCTACTTATGTTTTCATAGACAATGGTGGATATATAACATTCATGTTTTCGTTCACAGTAAACGTAACGTTTGTCACTGTCTTTAATGGAATGGAAATCAACGTTTTCACTCGTCAATTTAGCTGAATTTGGGCGGTCCATTAAGCCGTCAATGCCGAGCCACTCGTCCCGCGGCGGAGTTGCGTCAGGGCTCGTTTTGTTACCAACTAAGATTTTGTACTAGAATATTTAATACAAACAATAAAAACAGTCTTAAATAGCCAGGTGTTTCTGCAGCTTCGGTATCATCCAACCGTTCAGTGCTTACCAGCTAGCTGAAGGCCGTCCCCGCGGTGCAACGGCTTGAGTCGTCCATCCAAGTTCAAATCGCTATCAATGTCACTTTTTGTCACAGCGAGTGACGAGTGACGACGGTGACGCAACGCTGATAATCCCCCTCGCGGCCGACCGCTTTGCGTAACCATTACTTTATAATATAAAAACGACGTGTGGCACTCGGGGACTGCCGCGGTAAAGCTATTGCATGTTATGCCTTTGTAGCGACACCTCGCTCTGAATCGCGCAAGCGAAATTTTTTCGTTACAGAGCTATATATATACAACTTTCCGACATCATCCATTACCAGGGTGAACCTTCAGTTCACCCCCGCGTCCGCGTTAAAATGTAGAAGCCCTTCTGGCTAACATTGAGAAACACCTTACAAAAATCATCCATTGGGGCCTTAACGGCCGGCCAGTCGAGTAGACTAGTCGTGAATTCTCTCTTTTTCGATGGAGGAATTCCACCTTCCTTCCTTCACACCTTCAAGCCACACCTCCGCCCGTCGGAGTGGGGAGCGTGAGGTTTTTCGTTACGGAATTTCTCGATTCGGATCCCGCGCTCAAGGCCCGCGATAGAAGCTATGCAATAGCTTAATAAAATACTTTAGAATATTTGTCAATTAAATTCACAATTGAAGTTCAGATTATGTGCCTACCTACGGTTTTACTAATTATTTAAATTGATAACCTAAAATTAACCAGTCGATAAGGTTCCGGTTGCTTCTTGTCGAGATTTATATTTAATGTATACATACAGTAATCCATACTTAATATTATAAATGCGAAAGTAACGGCGAGAAAGGACATAGGCTACTTGGGCTACTTTTTACCCCGGGACATAGGATAGGTTTTATCCCGGAAATTCCATGGGAACGGGAACTATGCGGGATTTTCTTTGACTGCGTTGGCGAAGCCGCGGGTGGAAAGCTAGTATAAAATAACAAAACACTGAAGTGAAGAGATTCTTATAGTCAAAACCCATCTATCATGATATAGGAGATAAGTGGACAGCGAGTGATCGCAACACTGGCAAACATTGGAAACTTTCTGTTTGCAATAAAGTGAATGAGCCTGCTGTGCCTCTGTCTGTCTCAGAACTTATTGAAATACTTAATTTTAAAACAATTTTTTAATCATTGACCACAATCACATCGACTTTTAATATTTCGTGTTCACCAATTTTTCCAAAAGTGAAGAAGCGTCACCGGGTCTTCCCGTGTCAAACTTGGAGGTCTAAATACTGGTTATCTAAAACGACTCGCGGGTTTCTACGAACCCTAACTAGTTAAATTTCTTCCATTCGTCATTTTGAGTTGCGTCTCTTGGCAATTTGTTATTGGCCCGAGTCTCAATTAGTAGGTGTTTCGTTCCACTTGCTACTTTCTACCGAGCACACCGGTCGCGGCCCCGTCGCGGGCCCTTCACGAGCGAGAAGTGGATCATTATCATACTCGTTAATTAAGTTTGGTGATAGCATCCAGCGATAATCGGTGAATTTAAATTTTGTGAAAACGGGTACTTACCTACATCTGGGCAAACGGCCATAAACGTTTTATGTACCCTACAAACGATATAACTCCGTTATTTGAATGATAGTTACTGAAGTTTTGAACCTGGAATTTTCGGATTCGATCCTCATTTCAGATACATATAGTATATTATTCAATGCTAAGAATTATTCAAGTAAAATAAGGATTCGTGTGATGCATATGAACCGTTGAAACCAGTGTGGAACTTGAATGTCCCCGCATGTTTAATTTATGTAACAGCGTCGATTAGGAGCCGTTGCGCGATCGGAGGAAATTGCATAAGAATGTCCGCGTGTCCCCGGCGAGGCGTGTGCGGAATAGTGTCGCGTAATTGTAACGCGTGGTGCGTCGCGGACGTGCTTACGCGGTGTGACGCGTCCGCTGTCCGCCAACACAATGTCAATGTCACGCCTCGCGCTGAGAACCATGGGATTTACTTGACTCCTCTGTGTTACTTATACATGTATGTAAAAGTTTTATTCCCGATTTACTATACTTAGCATAACGTGCTCTAGTTTTTGTTAAATATTATAAAGATAACGTTCGTTAGCACAATTTAGTGCCCAAAACGTTATAGGAACAACAAATTTCTTCTTCATGAAATTACGCATTAGTGCTGTGCTTAATTTGATAATGATATCGTGTTTCGTTGTCGTTTTGTCTCGTTCACTCGCTAGTACATCAAGGTTTTTTACGACGCTCTAATAACCTAGTGCTATAATGGTTTAAAAAATCCACGAAATACTGTTAAAATTGTTAATTTACCGTAGAATCGTACGCTGGTTAATTGATGCAGTGGTTACTGATTGCTCATCGCGTCCGTTGACAGTAATTAGTTAATTACATGAAGGTAATATTTCAGATTATAAGATTTATAGTGCAATTCTTATTAATGCAAATACGTACGAACGTTACAATCTTACAAAAGTAAAAGCGATCACTTCCTTTGTAACGAGGCATGTTCATATTGAATGGGCCAAGCGTCATTGAGAATGTTACGGTGAACCAAATCAATCGTAGGTAATTGCTCCCCATGTGATTTGAAACATAAGCTTATCCAAAATAAACAATATTGAATAAAAAATCGCTGACTATAATTGCAATCTGAAAAAAATCTGAAAATTATTGCATAATATAGTTATATAATATTGATAAAATTTATTTCTTTTAACTTGTTTATGTAACTTTGTGATGTTTGTTTTATCGACACCAACAATTATAAATGACATCAGTATAATAACAATGTTTATGCGAGGACTGCGCTGTGGCAGGCGCTCACAGGCGCGCGGACGCCGCGGCCGTTTGCTCACGGCCTCACGGGCGCGGGCGGGCAGCACGCACACGCGCGCGCCGCTCCCACGGTCCACGCACAAGCGGTCCGAGCTGAGAACGCTCGAGCTAATTTGTATCTACGGTTCCATCGATCGCACCTATTGTGTCCGCGTCGCGCCGAACCTCATCATTTATTCTTAAAACTGGAACGTGAGATTAGAAATGATTAGCCAGAATTGGAAGGCGTTCGTTCATCAGTTTGCGAACATTTATGTACTAACGCGTTTCAAATATATTCTAAATTAACTTAACAAAATTCAACAGTGAGTTACTCACTGTGACTTTTACTTTAAATTAAACAGAACACTGGTCTTAAAATAAGGTAACAGTAGTAAAGCATTAATTCCGTGTCGATTTTCACCGTTATACCTACACAGAGTGTGCCGAGGAGAGATGCTCTTCGAAAAACAGTTTCACTAATTTGTCGACTTCTTACGTACCTATGTAAATGCAACACTTTCCAGCTTTCGCGAATCTTTCTCTGCTCTTCATTTGTGCTAACAAGCGGGTGATTAATAACGGGTTTTTACGACCGGTAACCGTAACACCATCGAAGGAATATAAATGAAACACGTCGGGAATACATAATTTAATTAATTGAAAAATGTCAGTGTTGTAATTTAGATACATAAATGAAGTAGGGTATATTTGTGATATGATAATGTGATGAGTTAAAGCTGTAAACAAAAGGAGCACCCGTGGGAAGTCCCACGCGCGCGTTCCGCTCCGCGGCCCTTCGCCGCCTGCCCCTACCGGCTACCACCACCTGAACATCGCAGATCTCTGGATAAGGAAACATTAACGATTCACTTGGAATACGTGTTCAAGCTTATAGAATTCTTCCACACATTCGCAAGCGGTATACCGGGCAGCGACAAGTAGCCAGTCGAACTATTTTCTGAAAAACGATAGACTTCTCCAAGGCATAACATCCCAACATCGGTTTTGAAATTTAAAACAATGCTCGTTCTTAGAGCAGAATAATCTATTTCTAATACTTTACGAAGGAGAACCTGCCTGTTATGAGTTATATTAATTCAAGTGCAAGATTTATACGCATGTAATAACGACGACTATGAAAGTAATGAGTCGTACTACGTTATAATTATACAACCTTACATTAGGTAGTTCGGGTTCATATTGTGACACGCATGTCGAATGCATTGCGTCATTTATATGGAATTTTTAAAGAAAATCAATTTCTAATGCATCTGATAAAGTGGAGCTATTTGTGGCTATAAAATCGAAAATACACGCGAGCAATAATTACCGAGGTAAAGTGCGCTTGCAGGTCAGCGGCGGTCAGCCGGTCGCCGGCCACGCGACTCTCGACTCTATTTCCAGCGTAAACTCACATAAACTGGACGAACGGATACTTCAAAAATTGCTTCGCCAAAACGTGACAGTATACGTAAATGTCGTGATACACAGCAGTAGGTTTAATGTACCTTTACAAGTAAAAGTTTGCGACATCTAATTTTGCAGTTAAAAAATAATAACTGTTAAGTTAATTTCTATCATTTAAACACCATAATATTATTATCTTATATTTCTTGCTGATTCTTCTCCATAGATCACTGCTTTCCGAATCGGTGGTAAATGTTAAAATAATTATGTAATGACGATTCGAAAGTGCTACTAAATAGTAGTCTAATTGAATAAATGAATGTTTGAGTTTGAGTTTTGAGTTTATCTTCCTAGTTATAACATAAAATAACTTCGCTTTGATTAGTTTTAAGCAGATGTCTTAATTTACGGACTATAAGTTGATACTTAATTACACCATTATACTTCAATTGATATCTAAACTTTCATATAGAACTTATCGTTTTTATCAACGCTTTGTTTCCGCGTATATTCAATAATATTAATCGCATAAGCATATTATACACCGAACATGGCCGAAAATAGCAATAATCTTTTCTAAGCCAGCTTATCGGTTCATTAAAATTCTTTTGCTTATTAATCATTAATCGAAATTCAAATGAGCCGCTGTACGTCACACTCATGACGTGATGATATTCTGAAGCAAACAAACAAAGACAAATCTAAATTGTACCACAATATACAGATACATACAGTAAGGAAACTTCATACAAAATGTCCGAAATGGCTCACGCACACAAACAAGCGTGTTTACGATTATCCTAAGGGTATTGAGGGGGATCGATAGTAGCGGGTGACACATCCACAGATTTTGAATGACAAAGATATGTTCAGTATAGAAAAAAGTTTAAAGTGATGTCAATTCACATTAAGGTGAAATGAGACCCAAAACAGACGTTTCGAGCTCACGGAGAATTAATTTTTTTCTTCAAAAACTACCAATTTGATTTTTTTTATTTATGGATTTATTTAATTAAAGAGTTTGTCTAGTGACGTGCGGGAACCGAAACACGATTGAAAGAATTTGCCTCGATAGAAAAACGTTGTGAAGTTTCCTAAAAATTAAACGGTCAATCAATTTCATTTGGACAATAGTAAAGTAATATCAATGAAACTTTATCCACATCCACTTCCATTCAATTCTTGAGAGACGTGCGGGATTAGATTTTACATTTAATACATCAGTAATTTTAAAAAAATATATTTATAAATTATTAGCACAAAATTGCGCGTAGGCCGGTCGCTTCAGCCGTTCTGCCTCCTGTTAGTCGACGCTAACGCGTCTTAGAGAGCAGTCCTGTACAACTTTTTCGCGCGGTGCCGTTGTCTACTCGCATACGTGATTTAGTGTTAGTGATACTAAAGTTTTTCATAAACATGGTGAATTTTGGTGGCCAAAACATTGATGGTGAGAACATTAGGAAGAAAATGTTGCGAAGGCAGGTGAAAAAACTACAGTTATTGAACCCAAATAGGTAATTTTGATGTTTATCATGCTTATTTATATTTATTATGTCTTTCGGCCGCTACAAGTCCAAAGATTTCAACTTCCAATATATTGATTAGGTACTAGGTATATTTACAAGTCTAATTTGAGAAACGCATAAATCAAAATTTGAAAGTTATTTTTACTTGTAATAATTAGTAATAAATATTATTTTAATTTTTTGGAGTAATATGTTTACTAAGTCTGAATTGAGCAACGCACAAATCAAGATTTTATAATTTTATGCACTCCGTCTTTATTTTTATTTATAATTTTATTTATTATTGGTATAGATAAGTAATGTTTTAGTTATTTTTTGAGATTTCATCTTCCAATAAATATTACTGATTTGTGTATGTATGTTTATTTCTAACAGCGAAGCGCGACGAGCAAGAGACATATTTATTTACGGAATAAGGTGAAGAAGAAAAAATGAAAGTCGTATCAAGAAGATAAACATTGGAACAATAAAATAGTACCAAAACCAGCATTCGAAAATATCTGTTATGTTATGTTATATTATATAATATATCAAATGTCAAAATTCTATCTTATTATATATCATATATCTGATATTAAATATATCAAAATGTCGGATATATTTATTAAAAAAAAATCAAATTTGTAAATAATATTTTTTTGTTATTGATTTTTTCAATAAATATGAGGTAAAAATGTACTTTAAGGGCCGTTGAGTTGGGCAACCAAAATTTTCTTGGAGAAAGGTCTATGCCTAAGTAACTTACCCGTAAAATCTTAACCTGCGGATATTTATAGTTTTTTAGAAATTAATTATTAAAGTTTCATAATTTTTCATACAATTTCGAGTAACCATCTTGACATTTGTTTTTTTTTTGTTGCGTTTCGTTACCTACGTACGTACGTTTTAACCTACGTAGTTTTTTTTGTTTGAGTGGGAATCGCCCTAAAGTCGCTTCTGGCACTCGCAGGCCGCTACCGCGGCACGCTCGCTTCGCTCGCTCGGCTCGTGCGGCAGTTCAAGAGTTAACCTAACACGCTCGTCGCTTCGCTCCTCGCTACCTATTTGAATACTAAAAGTAAAAGTTAATCGATTTTAAAAACTGAAGCAAGTGAGCTATAAAAATAACTATAAAATTGTTATAAAAACAATTTTATTTTGGCTAAAAACATTGAATAACATGTAAATTAATTAAATAAAAATTCATGGGTATAAGAGTTGTATTTGCAAAAACGAAACGCAACAAAAAAAACAAATGTCAAGATAGTTGCTCGAAATTGTATGAAAAATTATGAAAATTTAATAATTAATTTCTAAAAAACTATAAATCTCCGCAGGTTAAGATTTTACGGGTCAGTTACTTAGGCATAGACCTTCGCCCAAAAAAATTTTGGTTGACCAACTCGACGGCACTTAAAGTACATTTTAGCCAAATATGATATATATTATGTAAAAAAAAACCAAACGTAAATAGCGTCTATTATGTACTTTTATTATCATATTGTACGTAAAGTCCCCACGACGAAAAACTGTAAATTTTGTTTACAAAGATTTTCAAATAACTTACATAGGTAGCGACAATTCTAACAATAACAAATCATTTCATCATAAAATAAATTAGTCGCAAGCTCACTTTTTGTAACCAGACTTGTACTTGTACCAATAAAAAATCGACCTTCGTGCAAAGGAACAAAGGTCGTTTTTCTAGTCCGATGGGTCCGGCAACGAAAAGACGTTGCCGGATCGCTTTACTCGGCTTCAACCGCGCGAATATAAGAATTTAAGTAAAGTTCATTGAACCTCCGTTAGTTCCGTATGTTTCCGTCATCTATTCAGTTGTGTGGCATGGCGAGGGGATTTTCGTGAAGCGTCCCGCGCGCTCTTATGCTCCACCCAAGGGGCGTAGCCCAAAAGGTGCACAAACACGATTGTATTTCGTCTTAAATAAATATCGATTGTTTCAGTTTGTAGCCCTTTCAATAAATATATTTGTAAATACCGTGTCTGACTACAAGTTAAAAAGAGACTATTTTTATAATTTCTATAGATATGGCAGCATGAGTTTTAAATTATGTTGACATAATATTTTCTACTTCTTTCTATCGGAGGCCAAGACCCACTTTGGGGTCACCGCGCCAGATAGTAAGTAAGTAAGTAAGTAATATTTTCTATAAAAGTCAAATTATTTGAATTAATAATATTGCTGTAAAAAAAAAAAAAATTTTTTTGTACTTAAATTTTGATTTTGATTTTAATTTATGACTTCATTTTCGCCCGCAGTTTCGCCCGCTTCGTTTAAAACTTAAATAATTGAATAGCTACAAATAGTCACTATTAGGAGTCCATTCTGTTTAAAGATCGCATCTATTTTTACGCAATCTAGAAGAGCTAAAAAAACCTTAAAAAATCTTGTTTAAATTTATGTGCATAATTACGTAAATATTAGGGAAGGAAAAGATAGATATTATAATTATTATTGTATTTTTATCGATACGTGGCGTCTCCACTTTGTCAAGCACTAAGCCTGTCAAACTATTTTCTTTTTCTTCCTAAATCAAAAAGGTAGAGTTTCTATGCTCGTATAATAATAATTTTAATTTATTTTTGCATATTTTGTGTTTTTTAATTTAATTTAATTTATCGTTTTAAAAATAATTGAGTATATCTACATACAAGTATTGTAAATTCTGGTTTAAAATAATAATTGAATATATGTATCATACAATTAATATCAAGCATTATAAATAATTTAGGTACATTAAATAGCCTTCGGCGTCCATAACAAAACAAGATTTCGAAATATAGCACTGATAAAAACGTATTTACTTTTACAAGCTGTATTAATTCGGATTGTTTCTTCTTGTAAATTCATATTTAGGCTACACCATTTTTGTATTTTAACGGGTTTTAATCTCAAAATTACCACAAAATCAACTATAAAAAAAGCAAACAGAAATATACAGGCCGAATTGATAACCTCCTCCTTTATTTTTGAAGTCGGTTAAATATCAAAAAGGTTACAGCCCTTTAGCTATAGCCTATACGTCATAATTTCATCGCAGGGGCTTAGTTTCCTAACTGTATGTACGTAGTATATATCTGTCAACTGTGATTATACGGTCAGTGAAAATAGAAATAAACAAAAGCTAAGTTTCCATCATAGAGGTAATATGTAATGGTTTCCATCTACAATTTAATTTCTAATTGTGATATTTACACATTTTACAGTGGAAGTTATAATCTTTTGTTGAATTTATTATTGTTAATGAATACATTCGATTTTGTAAGTTTTTTAACAGTAGATAGATACATTATTACATTATCTTTGAAGGGCACACGTATAAATCACTCTCCCAAATATTGTAGTCTTAGTGATTTTAAATTCAACCTAGAAAGGTCCTTATAAATTATAATAACCACCCCCTCGGTTTGGGTTGCCAGTTGGGGATTTGTTTCTAACAGTAGTGTATATTTATAACAAAATAATTGATTTTGTTATAAACGCATAATAGATTGATCTTTTTGGAATTACCTCATGACTGCAATGAAAGACTAGATACCTACCGTGGCCCTCGCCCGGGCCACGCGCACGCACCCGCGCGGTCCGCGCCACGCCGCCCGCTGCGGGACTTTCCATTTCATTTATTTTCTCTATTGACTTACCGAACAGTTTTATATCGCGGATGACGTGCGAACATCTATAAAAACATAAATTTTAATAATGCTACCCGGTCTGACCCGGAGGCGCGAGGTTCTTCTACCCGATAACGTCAATATTCGCTTTATCACTCACTGCCACAACTGGGAATGTTCCACGCGTGAGCATCATCGTATAAGGTATATAATTAGTTATGAAATACATATTAGATAAGGTGATACAAGGACGAGCGTTGAATGTTTTTGTTTATAAACGAGATTTTGTAACACATGATTATTTAAAGTGCTATCATTCAATAAACATATTTTAATAATAATCATCTTGTTTGACTCAACATTTCGAAAGTGGTCACAGACGGAAATTTATTTACTTACACCAAGTTAACACAGACTTATGCATCAATTGAGTATACATAGTTGAATATGTTTACAGTTTTTGTTCAGGCTGAGGCGCGGTGTAACTCAGCTCGATAACAGAAAGTTGTGCGGTGGAACAGTTACCAAATTACGTGCAATTTTTTGTGGCATTGTTCGAGCCGATCTGTTTGGGGCTATCTCCAACTGCTAGTTATGGTCGTTTGACCGTAGCCCGGTGAAATTGTATAAGCGTACTCCTGCCGATCGTGGATGTGTTTTACGGCGACTTTCTAACATTGAGTTTATTTGGCAATGTTATTACGGTTTCGTTTGTGAGCGATGCGATTGAGATAGCACATCCGGAACTCGATTGCTATGCATCTAATATTGAGTTACGACACGTCTTTTTACTCCATGGGAAGCCTTTGTTCGATGTTTACTTCTTTTTATAATGTGCGCTATAAAATGATCAGAAATTGCACAGTAAGAAATACGCGCGGATACTATTAAGATTCGAATCACTATGGGTTTTTGAGCCTCGTAATGAATTTTGTTACATATATTGTGCATTACAGAAACTAGCTGTATATCAAACAGCTCCGTAATCTAATAATTTAGTACAAGCCAATCGGATTTGATTCAAAGTGCAGTACATAACTCTTGGATAATTTAATTGGTAATAATTAGTGAGCAGGTTCCGTGTTTGTCAGCAGTCAGCAGTCAGCGCGGCTGCCGTAATGCAGTAATTACTGCGAGCGGTTTCCCCGCAGGCGCGCTAGAGAAAGCCCTCGCCCCATATCGCCCGGTACAATTAACTTTCGAGCCTCTGCCCCAGTGCCGCCGGTGCCAGCCTCCACGCGGGAAATTATCATCTCTTCGCGTCGTTATTAAAGGAAAATTACAGAATTTATGGTTATGATCGTATTGACGTCCATCATTTTCTCTGTGAATGAAGTGGACCGAATTTTGAAATAATATAAAATAATAAATAAAAATATCTTTATTTCACAACCTCAATTACAAAGTATAGAAAAAAACGATGGTCCCGTACTAGACTATAGTCTGTATTACGGGTACCGATGACCTTCCAATGTTATAGTTGAGAAATATGTTGACGTACCTAATTTAAACAGAGATCCAAAAAATAAAAAATAATATATATATAATGTAAAAGTTTGTGTCTGTGGGTGTGTTTGTGAGTGTATGAGTGTGTGAGTGTGGGTGTTTGTGTATCATGTTTTTATGTGTGTGCATGATTGGATGAGTGTGGGTTCATGTATTGGTAAAGAGTATGAGCAGAATTAAACTCTCACGTTAACAGCGGGTTCTAGAAATAATAACATTTTCTGTGTTATAGTAATTCTTTGAGAGCAGCCACTTAGTTATAGTTTCTCTACATTTGTATCTAGATAAATTAATTATTCTCAACTCTCTATTTATCACATTATATAAGTGTGGTCCCAGGTATAGAAATTGCCTACGGAAAAAGGTCGTATTGAATGTTTGTTGTTTTATTACATCTCTAGTTGAACGCTGCGTTAAGTTAGAAAATTTTACATTAATATCTATTTGATTACGGAATTTAAGGACAGTGTCTAGTATATAGAGTTGTCTAACAGACAAGACATTGAATAGGTTATATATATCATTTGTGGGAAAACGAACTGGCTTAAATGCTGACACCTTAAGTATTGACCTCTGGCATCTCTCTAAAGGTAGAAGAACAGTTTTATGAGTACCACCCCAAGCTACAATACAATACCTAAGTATACTCTGACAGAGAGAAAGATAAACAGTTTTAAGAAGGTTAAGTTCGGCTACCTGACGGAGTTTTTTAAAGGTCCAGATCAGTTTACGAGTACGAGAACACAAATTATTAATATGCAGATGCCACGTCAGACGGGAGTCCAGAATAACCCCTAAGTATTTAATATTGTTAGTATTCTCAATTGTATGACACGAACACAAACTTAGGTTGTTATAATTACAAGTGTGAGCTTTAATTGAGAGGTCCATCGGCAAAACATCATTTTTTAAACTGAAGTTAATATATTTAGTTTTTTTAAGGTTTATTGTGAGCTTATTACAACGAAGCCAGTCCAGTATGATTTGAAAACCACTTTGCGCGTGTTGAAAAACATGCCTCCAACTTGTACCATTAAAAAGCAGGACTGTGTCATCCGCGAATGTAATTATTTTACAACAGTCTAAATTTAAAAGACACAGATCATTGATGTAGGCTAAGAATAGACTAGGTCCGAGTACACTGCCTTGCGGAACGCCATAAAGTACAGGCATGTCGGTACTCACAAGAGCATTTATTTTAATTCTTTGAGTTCTGTCAGTTAAATAATCGGTAAAAAGATTTAGTGCAACCCCGCGTATTCCAAAACTTTCCAATTTAGACAAAAGGATAGGAACAGAAACAGTGTCGAAAGCCTTGGTTAAGTCGAGGAAAATGCCTATACATTTTTCTCTTTTATCTAGCTTATTGGTTATATAATTAGTTAAGTCCAATACTGCTCCCTCTGTAGATTTATCCGCCTGAAAACCAAATTGATTTTGAGCTATAAGCTTGTTAATAGTAAAAAAGTTCATCAATCTCTTATTTATAATTTTCTCAAAAATTTTACTGAAAACTGGTAAAACTGATATAGGTCTATAGTTTTCGACACTGTTCCTGTCACCGCCCTTAAACACCGGGGTTATGAGAGATTTCTTAAAATAGTTAGGGAAGATACCAGTTTCAATGGAAAGGTTGAAAATTTTAGTTAGTGGCTTAGCCAAAATATTTTTGTTCATTTTGATAAAATGGGTAGGTATACCATCCCAGCCAGTAGCAGAATCATTTTTTAAATTGTTTATTATTGATATAATTTCGGTTTCACTAGTGGGGAGCAGTACAAATGAGTTGCAGGGAGGATTTAAATTTGCGTTTTTATGTTGTGACTGGAAACTAGAGCAATCAGTAATTTTTTCAGCTAATTTCCGACCTATATTTGAAAAATACCTATTTATATTATTTAATGTATTTATTGGAGATTCTTTACCGCTTATTAAAGGTGTTGGGGAATTTTTATTAATATTAATTTGAGCAATTTCCTTTAGGGACCGCCACAAATGTTTTGGATTATGAAGGGATGTTTGCAATTTAGACTTCTCATAAGCTTTTTTGACATTTTTCAGTAATTTATTACAAAAAGATCTGTATCTAGTATAAGTTAACTTTAAAATTTCATTGTTAGGCTGTTTTTTAGATTTAATATGCAATTTATCGCGGTTTTTAATACATTTTAGTATACCCGGGGTTATCCAGGGCTTAAGAATTTTTTGCGTTTAGATCTAACAATTTTTTTGGTGTGACTATGAATCATTTCTTTAATGGTGTCAACTAATATGTTTGCAGCAGTGTTTGCGTTCGTAGCCTGTAAAATAGTAGTATAATCGATTTTATCTAGATCACGAGAAACCTCTTCCCAATCGGTCCTATTTATAGAGTTCTCAGAGATCATAGGTTTGACAGCATGTGCATTGGTGTCCATTGTGAGCACAATCGGTCTATGATCAGTTATGAAAGAATTTATAATAAATACTTGAGCATTACAATGAGAGCCTAAAAGAACATGATCCAAACAATTCAATTCTCTTGTAGGTATGGTATGAGCTGGCAATAAACCTAGCTGAGAGGTTAGAGTTAGATAAGAACCCGAATTTCTGTCTCTAGAATCTGTCTTGATATCTATGTTCATATCACCGATTAAAACTATATTTTTGACATGTTTCACACTATTCACGACAGTTTCCAAGCCGTTTAAAACTTGTCAGTGGAACGAAAAGATGGAGGCCTGTAGACAGCAATAATAGCGCAGTCATTAACCGTTAGAATTAGACAATTCGCTTCATCAAATTTCGGTTCCCTTACTTGATATTTAAGATCGCTTTTGATATATAAAGTAAGACCGTCATTTTGATTAATATTATGGTTTGAAAAATGATGATTATAGCCTTTAAGATTCGGAGGATCTTTTTCCTCGGACAACCAACATTCCGTCAGAACCAGTACATCTAAATCTAACCCCATACTGTCTAGTAGGAGCTCCAATTGATCCATGTTTTTGTATATACTACGAATATTATGCGTCATTATTTTTAGTTTATCATTTAAACAGTCTATAAAAGTGATACACTGGTCAGGATCGCAAACCCTTGAGTCAGCTATCGCCACCATATCAAGATCTACTTGAATATCATTTAACGAAGCCATTTTTTAGGTATTATAATATAAAGAACAGTAATAAAGTAACTATTGTAAATAAAGGGTCTGAAAGAGTTCATGATTTGACCAGTTAAAGAGTTGAAAAATAAATGCCATACTATAAAACCCGATATAAATATTATGAGTCTTGATGAGATTATACGTATTAGAGGTACATATATGTTAACGTGTTTTTGTAAGTTTTTAGGTGTAGTTTTTGTGTTGTAATAAGAGTGTAGTAGATATATATTAACTTTATACATGCTCAAGAAGATTTTGCAAATTATTAAACAATAATAGAAAGAAAAAAATACCAATATAACATAAATTACAGAATGAAGAGAAGTTATGTCTAAAAAGTATATATTAGTCCTGTTTATGATGGGCTTTAAGTTGATCCAAATCCTCCTCTCTTTCGATTCTAATTGGTGGTAAACCTTCTTTCCTGCGTAGAAACACTTTTCCACTCGCAGTCCAGCAGAATTTATAGCCAGATGTGTTAGCAAAATCTCTAGCAAGAAAAAATAGTCTTTTTGTTTTAGGAGTGAGATATTCCGATATATATATTTTATTGCTATTACCAACAATATCGAGATCGGCTGTGCATAGTTTGTTTTCCTGTTGATCTTTGTTGTACTTCTTGAAATATGACAAAACCTTTTCCTTTATAAAAACGTTTGAAAACTTAACCACTATTGGTTTTGATTCTGGTTTCGAACCTATGCGAAAGATGTTAGAAATATCATTCGGATTAAGCGGTACTCCAATTAGTTTCGTGGCTTTAGATACAATTCCTAAAAGATCATGCGTATTCTCCTTTTTTTGTGGAGGTATGTTTCTAATTTCTATAGTTGATAAAAATTGATTTCTTTCCAAATGTTCAATTTTACTCTCTAGTAAGTGAATACGGTGTTGGTATTCTTTTTTTTCCTTGTCAAATAAATCCAATTTTATTTTCATATCATCATATTGCTTAGAAATGAAAGTGACAGTCTCCATAATAGAACTATTTTGACATTTAATTTCACACACAGTGCTATTTAATTCAGAAAACTTTTTTTCTTGTTCTTCTTTGAATTCATTCAGGCACCGATGGAGATCCGACATAACAGTTTCTTTAAATTCATCAAAAGTTCTTTTCATTTCTGTCATAAATAAGGACAATTCGTCATCATGCTGTCTTTTCCGTGTACGGGTTCTTTGCTTCATAATACAAGTAGCGCCCTCTGTCTCGGTATCTGTCGCAGCAGATGAAATGTTCTCGGAAGTAATATTAATCATTTGTTTAGTTTTTGGAGGAGTTCGTTTTAGCGGCATTTTTATTTTAAAAAATATATGCACTCTTACTCATACCAGGATATCATAAAATAGTAGGTGGTGTTTTTAATTACAATTTATTTAGAATCCAAACTTATCTTTCATTTAAAATAACACTCCAAGTAAGAAACAAATGTACTAGGAAAGCAGAAGTATCGAACAGTTATCGTTTATGCATTACAAGCTGAGGGGTCTTGTATAATGGTCGTCGATCGATGATTTCATACAAATAACCATTCCGTCCAGTTAAGCGAGACCTCTGCTAGATAAACTTACATAGGCGAGTTGATCACGCATTACTTGGGCAGCACTGCTTTTATTTTATGCACTCCTATTATTTCACACTGAATTACTTTGATATAAATTATTTTTAAATTTAAATCTAAACAAAAAATACGTCCACTTCGAATGAATATCCAAGGGGAAGGAAAGCGATGTGACTTCACTTAACAGTGAGCGATATGGGCCGTTAGCAGTGTAAGCTGAATATGAGCGTCGAACGTGCTGACTCACGGCTCTGTTCGCCCCGCGCTAGGGCGGCGCATCGATCGCGGACGCGGCCACACCGCCAAGGTCTGCGCCCTTGCGCCCGCGTCCCAGTGACGATACAGTGCTTATCTTATCGCTATCAGCCAACTGGGTCATCTGACGAAATCTACTGTTTTTTTTGTTAATCCCCGCACTCATCGAAACCTAGTTACGTCTTCGTGTCCTAATTATTATTGTTTACAGTGAATCTTAATGCGGCACATGTTTGAGCTGTGTTTTAAACAGAAAAAGAGGAGACGAGCACTTTGAGAAAATATTCACGATTTCATGGAAAGTCCAGCAAGAATTTATATGAAAGCAGATTTCGCACACGTTCTCTCGGAAAATTTGTAGCACATTCCTGAGGCGGGTCACGTGGCTGAAATACCGGTCGTGCACAAAACAATAGCTTGGCTGCTCTCTCGTAAACCTGTACTAGTGTAAACCTTTGGGTTCGAGACCTTGTTTATTTTGTAAACTGTGCTCGCACGCACCTATTAATACTACTACACGTTGTTTCCACTTTACTGTTTCCAAATAGAATATGATCATTGATCATAGTTACGCGTTGCGTTCGAATATCGTGTAACGTAATATCAATTAATTACAGTGGGTCTAATTTCTATTAAATATCAAGCATGCAACAAATAAATTTATTTGCAAAATTACAGCGAAACGCATAACCCTTTATGGGTTGGTTAAATTTATTTGCGTGTTACAATTTCGTTATCAGTTATCGCGAGAGAGCAGTTTAATCTTGTAATAATATTAGCTGTGATATTAGTCTCGTTCGTCGGTCAGACGCGGCCGAGCGTTGTGCACGGCTCGTCTGTTTGTCTGTTGCGACTTGTGACACATCGTACAACTACAAACATGCACCACTCTCTGATTCAGATCGGCTAATACACTGGTTTATTTCGTCAAAATATTATTAAGGAAGATATTTTTGAATACAATATTATGTTTTGAGCCGATATACGTATATACAGGGTGACTGGTAATTCCATCCTAATAGGTAAATAACCATCCATTTTTGACTCCTGGTTAACTGGACTTAATTTGTTGCAAATGACCTCTAGTATAACCCCTTTGAAGGATCACGTCGAATTACCAGTCACCCTGTATAGATTAATAAAGAACGTGCTCGAAACAGCAATGCCTCGAAAACAAATTTACAAGTGTTTACAATGTCATTAGTCACATAGGTGAGCATAATATGAACGAATGATAAGCGAATGTACGCACCGCCCACCGGCCGTGCGCTGCCAGCGGGCGCAGTTGGGGAACCTGACACCAGCTCGGCAGAGGCGGCATCGCGATAAATACATACATACAAAAACCTAAGCCGTGGGTGCTCCTTTTTTGGAACTCTGTAGGCGAATTTCGACGAAATTGTATTATATTATTATTTACATATTATCAATTTATAAGTATACCCATGAAATTTACATTAAATTATGGAGTTATATTTGTTTTTTCTGGGAGTCTTTTTGACTATAATAATAGTTCAGATAAGAAGTCTTTCTGCTGTTTGTGCAGTGCAGCGTCGCTAAGCGCGGCTCCTTGTAAGCTTTGATCGAGCGCCTGTAATCAGCATTAGTGTTTTTGTTAGCATCTTCCTTATTAGTAACACTTTTTACGTTCATTTTGTTTTTTGAGTCATTACCTATAAATAGGATTTTGATGAGAATTCCTTGTTTAACGTTAAAAACGCCTTTAAAATTAGAAGCGTGAAGGATAACCGTGTCATGCAACGTTCAAGGCTCGAGCCAAGTTTATGGTATCATTATTGAAATTCGCATTAAATATGTTATAGCAAGTTCCATTTATACTGTAACAGCAAAAAAATTCATAATTTTGACTTTATTTCGACTGCCCACGACATTAAAATCGATGAAGATTCTCGATCAGTACTCAGTGACGTGTTCTCGTAACCGTATGTACGGTAACTGCGCCAAAATTGCCATAATAGTGCGCCACATATTATAATACACACGTAACGTTACAGCAGCGGGTGAACGCCCTCAGCAAACACTGTCACTGCTAAACAAATCTTTGTGCGACAGCTTGCGGTTCCGCGAATGCATTTACCAATAAATGCAGTCCATTGACAATTGTACTATTGCGTTGTTAGAAAATTCTTATCGGCGAGATGCTCAAGGATCGGTCCTGTCGTGCTAATATTTGTTACTGTGTTAATATCGTCAAAAGCCTTAGTTAACTAGAGGAAAGATTGTGAAATCGTCCATTTGCTAAAGGCCATGGAATTAGAACAATTCTTACCTATTGTTAACGATATCTATATCGAGACATGATTTAGATGTTAGGAGGGCGACGACCCCGGGCGATGGCGCAGCAGCTCCTGCCAGTCACTAAACTTAACAGTTACTAGACTGGAACCGACTGCCAGATTACGGGAACAACTGGCTCCACATGTTGAGCAACTAACAATAGAATAGATCTGGTGAAATTTGCGTGAAATATGAATATCTGATTGTTCGTAACAGCTCTGCTCGAAAGTAAAGAAAACTAGACAATTGAGCCTTCTATGTATCCGCAATGTTGAATCTAGTCTAGATAATAAGGTAATAGAATAAATTTGTTTAATAGTTTTAACACACAAAAGTTGAAAACGTGAGTTTTACTTATCACCCGGATATTGTGGGGGCTGGTACGAAGTTGCGATCAGCTAAACGAGTTTAGGTTTTGTCATGATAAGCACTAAAATAAACGATTACTAATTTCCTTTTTAATGTATCATTCACGTTAAATATATTTCAAATTGATTTTGGTTGATATTATAAACATTTTGCACAATATTCTTACAATTTCCGTCAGTAGTACATAGTAAGTAAAACTGCATGTAAGAATTCATATATAATACCACTTTTAATTGAATTTCACTAATTGATTATTATTTTGTTCCAGATGACAGCAGCAGACAGCGTGTTAAATCAGAATATGAGGTGAGTTCCACTTTTTAACCTCACCTTATAAATAGTGACATGAGTGGATGAGCTATTTTAGATGGCTTTGCGTTTCAAAGTATTGTACTTACGAAACTTATACAGTACAATATATAAACTCATCTGATGATAACAACCAATTACATGATTCACCGTGAAAATGTTTGTGTCAGTGTGATACTGGCAAAAAGCTGCGTATCGGCGCGGGCGATCCGTTTGATGTGGCCTGTGGCGGGCGCGCGCAGGCCGAGTCGTGACTCCGTGCGCACTCTTGGGGACGGGTCGCGCGCCGCGGCGGCTCCAAACTGAGCCGTCCATCGCAGCACCTCGTTGCCCGTAAATAGTTCACTCGAAATGTTTCGCTGTACTTGATTCATCGATGAAAGCGCAGCTTTCCAGTTTCTATTAACGTTGGTAATTAACGCAATGACACTATTTATTTAATTACCAGGCACGGATATTAAACGCAGCATCTGCAGTGTTTCCCTGTCCGATGTTTTAACTTGTTAAGCTTATATTATATATTTGATAAGATCGAAAGATAACATGCGTCCTTGGTTTTGATTCATGTGTAGATCGAAAGGTTTACACTGTAGGTACATAATTTACAAAATATTAAAAACATTGCTGTTTATTGTCGATGTCGAAAATGATCGTCCTTTCATAATAAAAGTACTTTCAAGTGTGGTCGAGACTCCCGAGCTAATTACAGATAAAATTATTAGCTACATGAGCCCTGGCTATTCTGGGCTCGATGTCCATGCCGACCTTATTGCTCCATATTCGGAGCAGCTGATGAAACTTGTAGTAAAGTCTGTCAAAATTCACGAGTCGAGGGTCGACCACACAAGTCGTCCTGTGGCTACCGACTCTGTGTCATTTTATACGTTTTGCACAAAAGATACCCATGAAAAAGCAATAATGAAATCTCACTTGCTTGTAAATGTGATGTGATCATTGAAACTACACTACTATAAATCGGTTGAATGAAAGAGAGCAAGTAAAACGCGGAAATGTAGACTGGCTGTTGACACGTGTCGAGCGGCCGCAGCCGGGAACGGGACCCAGAGTTACGAGCGGCGCGCGCCATCACTCTTGCACCTGACAGCCGCCTGATGCGCGTACCCCTGCGCCCGCGCACCCCTTGCCATTCCCGAAGATTCACCCCCTGTCATGAGAACAGGTACTAAATCTGCTTCAATAACTGCGAGACCTACAGAGATGCATAACAAGAAAGATGATGAGAGATGCGATTTAAAATTGATTAAATTTCTTATCACGAAGCTGAAGGTTGGATGACAAAGATTGATTTTTATTCTGTCGAAAGTCGACAGACATCTGAAGAGAAAGTGGTTAACTGATACCCCTTAGAATTATATCGGTGCTTCTACACCAAATTTAAATAAGCCATTGCACATTTTTATCGCTTCAAATTTAAGGATTTGTAATATTATACTTTTACACATACAGATTTGTATATTTTTTCATTTATGTGATTTTGTTATGTGCGCAAGAATCAATTTCGCCAAGAAACAATAGAAAGTTGTATCGGAAGCAGCTAAGACAATTCCGAGAGTGTTCGTTCGGTGCGAGTGTGGCTTGGAAGTGTACTGGTAATTAAATTCAATTCCTGATTTAACATGTCCGTGCTCGCCGCTCGGTTACCTAACACACCACTATGCGGTTAATGCCCGGTTCCTATATTTGAAAAACGATCCGTTTTAGTTACGAATAGTAGTATTATTAACCAAGCGTAAGCGAAAATCGTTCCTATAAAAAACGTCTCGTCAAGCAACTTACCGACGGCTTCCTACTGACGGATGGGAGGGTTACTATTAACGAACGGTAAGCATATTGTATGGAGAAGACAGTTTATCGCGTTCCTATAAATATTTTTAATGTCATTATGCTGTCAAAGTTACTATTCGTATAGCATTTTGTTTACCCGTCGATTTCGGGCGGTTAAATTCTTACTATTTCATTGTTTCCGCTTCAATATCGAAATGTGGAGTTCAGATAGTGATAGAGAAGTGTTTAATATTATATCGAATTTCGGAAGAAGATAGTGGGCGTGAAAGAGTATATATTATACAGAAGGAGTGGATTTTTTTGCGACCCTGGATTCTCACGAATTTCAATTGAGATTTCGACTTGATAAAGAATCTGTTGAACAATTACTTCTTGAAATTTATCCAGACGTACGAATAAAAGGAGCCAGGTTAGTTTAATGGAGGCATTAATATTATACCAAACACGTCTAACCTTATTACATACCTAATTTATGTTGTCATTTCAGGAATCATGGGGTATCTCCATAACATCAATTACTGTTGACGCTGAGGTTCTATGCTTTAGGCACAATATCGATATCAGTGGCAGACCTATTTCCCTTGGTCACGGCATCACGCGTGAACGGGTGGACCGATTTCGATAATTATTTTTTTATAATGTTCCTTGAAGTACGAGGATGGTTATTATGGAAAGAAAACATAAACATGTACCAAGGGCGAAGCCGGGGCGGACCACTAGTATATATATGTGTCTATGTTTGCAATGTAGAAATCAATTTTTTAAACAATGTATTGTAAATAATAAAAAATAAATAAAAGTACATAATAAAATGGAATAAAAGTTTTATTTCTTTATAACTATGTTTAATTTTACATAGTAATATGTAACTACATAATATATGCCAAAGAACTGTCCTGTGATTCTTACGCGACAACCCTCCATCGATTATCATCTTCTATATTATATTCCTTAACGCTGTAATAGGCTCTCTGAACTAAATACATTTTTTACATAAGATTTACATTTAGCACTAACAAATTCTTTTTCTACCGTGTGTCTAGATATATTGCTTAATAATATACAAAAGTTAATTAGTTATTGTGTGTTCAGTATTTCAAGGGCGAAGCCGGGGCGGACCACTAGTATATTTATATGTATGTCTATGTTTGCAATGTAGAAATCAATTTTTTAAACATTGTATTGTAAATAATAAAAAATAAATAAAAGTACTTACATAATAAAATGGAATAAAAGTTTTATTTCTTTATTACAGTTTAATTTTACATAGTAATATGTAACTACATAATATATGCCAAAGAACTGTCCTGTGATTCTTACACGACAACCCTCCATCGATTATCATCTTCTATATTATATTCCTTAACGCTGTAATAGGCTCTCTGAACTAAATACATTTTTTACATAAGATTTACATTTAGCACTACCTAACAAATTCTTTTTCTACCGTATGTCTAGATATATTGCTTAATAATATACAAAAATTAATTAGTTATTGTGTGTTCAGTATTTCAATTATTGTGTGTTCAGTATTTCAATTATTTCTTCATAATATTTGTCCATCATCCTTATTATGTTTGAGCAATCTCGTCTTTACTCATAGCCTTCTTCGATTTCTGTAACAGAAATATATGTTTGACTTTAAAAGTGTCCGAAGCAAAAAGTAAGCGGCAGACGATTTTAAAGAAGAAATATAAAGGCGTACTTACCGGCGTAATATCCATTTTTAATAAATATATAAACAGTGGTCGTTGTATTGTTATTCTTTAATTATAAAACTTGACAATGAATCATCAATCAACAATGAATGACAATAATTTGACAACTGACAAGCAATGCACGCGTGCGCGAGAAAAACGTTCCGTTTTTGCTTTCTGTGTAACGCATTAGGTTGTTTAGAAGGAAAATTATCACGCAGATGTCTACAAATATATAGTTATTTAGTATTAGTTCTTTATTAATAAGAAACTTTATTCTTAAAGTTTATAATTCGGCTGTATATTTAACTTATTTTGTCCTGAATTTTGTGTTATTTTAATTTCAATTTGGCTTATAACGAAACGCACATCTGTGAGTGAAGAGGGCTCGGTATTTTTATGACCAACGGATGTCCGTCGATAGCACGTCAAGAAATAAAATTGTGGAACGGTAATAACGACTCGTAGTTAGTTCTAGAAAAACGGATAGTAGCTTTGATACTATGACGATCCGTTGAATATAGGAACCGGGCATAAGTCAGCTATCATTTATTTACAGTTAATGAAGCTGTTCTTATGTCTTGGTTTTATTTATCACGAGTACTTCGATCTGGCTCACTATGAAGTGAGGCAAGGTATTCAGAACTCCTAAGAGTTAGAATTAAGTCAGCGTTCCTTAATATTTACCATGGTGTTCGTAGTTCTGTATTAGCGCAACTAGTTTTCAAGGATACCTTCTGGGTTCAATCACATCGCCTGCGGTGAATGAAATGTAACCCTACCGATTGCGAGTGGACGTCCCTCCGGTGGCGGCCGGGAGGCTGGGAGTGCTCCTCGCTGCGGCCGGCTGCGCCGCAAGATACCGCAGAGTCACTCGATTGAGTCTCGCTAGTCGCTGTGATAGGAATCGATTGAGCGAAAGTGAATCGATTATTATTATTATTTGCGCATGTAATATACTATTATGATGTTTGTTTCTTATAATTACGCCTGTTATGCATTTATTTGCATTCCATTTCAGCTTGATAAGCGTTTAATACTGTCCATTGACCCGCGTTAGTATTATCATTGAGATATACATATGGAGACGACACCGCCTACATCACTTATGTTCCGCTCAGCATAAGCCATATGGCTTAACTGCACGCTCATTTTTTATTTGTTTTAAAGTGAAACGCATCAAATATGCATTCGTGTGTGTTACGATATTGCACAAATAATACGGAAAAGATAACTTTTCATCGGTAAGTACCTAACTAGATAATAATTTTTAAAACTAAGAGCAAAAAAATGGCGCACAGATTTTGTTCGTGGTGTCTCCTCCATACGTAGTAATATTATCTCAATGAGTATTATTGTGGTATTTTGCATAAAAAGTCAAACCGTTTTATATTTCTCCTCGAGTAATGGAAAATATAAATGTTTAAAATAATAATATCATTAAGTGCCTCAAAGCGCAAGTGCGCTTAGGATCAGGTATCGTGTAATACAAACTCGAATTAATTTAAAAGTAATCAATCACTCCGTACATAAAGCTGACAGTAATTTGATAGAAGCAGATGCATTAGCGGGAAATTTAATAAACACATCGACGTCCCGTTAGTGCTCATGATAGCTTGTGGCGAATTAGCGACAGTACGCCAACGAGTGCGCCGACCTGCCGCCCGGAATAGTTTATATTTATTATTTTATAAAACATTGTTTATAAGTTACATGCATTTGTTGAATTTGTGTTGTGTTGCATAAATTATTACGTTTAACACACGCACACTTCCGGCTCTACTTGTATTTCTGTCGCCATACATTCGTAGCTCATTATGTTTACATTATTGTTCCTTTCTCTCTTTTGTAAACTTTCATCGCCACACCGGCCGCGGCAGATAGCGATCTCCGAATCGATCTGTTGACTGTTACTAAAACAACAATTAATTCGTTACGCCCACTTTGTCGGGGCGCGCATAACAGCGTCATAACGTCATAGTAACGTTCATTATTATAATATTATCCTGTCATAAAAAAACAACATTTAAATATATGACATTACATTACATTACCGTAACGGCTAAAGTGATTTGGGTATAGTTTGATAGATTCATAAAAAGACGGAATGTTTATTGTGGCTTTGACGATGGCATTTTCATTTATATAGGGAACGGCTGTCGACAATATTGTTATTATAACAGAACATAATATATTATATGTTCTGTGGCTATTATGATGTCAAACGGAGAGTTTAGTTATTTAAAATATTTTTTTTTAATAATAAGTAGTTAAGTTTAATGATGGAACTTTGTTGTCAAGTTTTGAGGAAAAATATTAAATAAATATAGTTCCAATTGGAATCGTTTATGAATTCTTTAGATAATGAGGATGTGTCGCAATGATCCGAGTCCTAAAGATGAGGTGTCATCAGTAGGCTTGTTAATGCTTGTTGTTTGATTTATTGTCTTCATTGTCTGCATTGTCTCCTAATTAGATAATCTGTCTGGGAATTATTTATATAATATGTTATAGTCAAATCCCGAAACACAACCTCTTCGCGGAAGGACTGGTTTATCTTAGGTTTGGCAAAAGCCGTCGGGCAATATTCGAAATACATTTGAATTTCACCCTTTGAAGGCTGCAGCAGTAGCGGGCGTAGGCGAACGCATATAGCATATAGGCATCACGCGCGCATTAAGACGTCTTAGCTAGACAACGACTGACGAAATTTTTTTAGTAAAAGGCGGAAATGTTCAATTTATATGGGCTTTGACAAAGTCATTATGCCTTAGGTTTGACCATTCCAGCCTACGAGTGCCCGAGCTTCGGGGTTTGACTATAACATATACATAAAACTCGTATTGAAGTAAACATAATACACTCACCGGCACGGAATCTTGGCCACTTACAAATTTGCCGATAAAAAAAGTTTGAAGTGTTTTTCACGATTTTTTTGTATGCAGATATGTTAACATATTATTTGTTTAATTTTATGGTAAGAAATCATTGAGTTTGAGAATAATCTTTTACCACTTTTTAAGAGTTACTCGAAATTTGTGATATGTGCGGTTAAGCCGAAGTTACGAATAGTTCGTTTTAAACTTTTTTTGATATTGTTTATGCCGTTTTAAGATATTGTTATTGTTGTACTGTAGTCAATGATCATAACAAACAATAAAAAATGCCATTAACATCTGAACAACCTACTCAGGCCATCACAATGATAGACCAATAACTACCGCAACGTAAAGTACCTAATGTACAGTATGTACCTCGTTCAGCGATGCACTATGCATGGAGAAGATACCAGGAGACTGGCAGCCACATGTGCAGACCAGGAAATGAAGGTGTGAGGTGCACATCAGCTCGAGAAGACCCGTTTATTGTTCGAGAGATACTCAGAAATGGCTTTCTGACAGTTTTTAGGATACGCCACCGGCTCTAAAACACCAGGATAATAAATGTGAGAGAGCAATCGGAGAGAAGACTAATGAAAGAAGTTAATTTGAAGGTTTGCAGACCAGCACGCCGTCCAGAACTCCTCAGACATCACAGAGAAGCACGTCTTCGTTTTGCACGAGAACATGAAAACTGGACCCACAGCCAGTGCGCTCGTGGGGTGTTCACAGATGGCTGCTAAGGCACTTTACGAGCTTCTGATAGCCAACAGTCAGTATAGAGGAGACGATAAGAGAGGTTTTCACACATCACCACACTCAAAATGCGATTTTTCATGGAGGGTCAATAATGGTATGGGGAGGTATAAGTTCCGATGCTCGCACGGAGTTATTTATCGTAGATAATGGGTTAAATTTGATCAGGTACATCGAGGAAATTCTCCAGGAACATGTTCAGCCTTATTACAGGTTTATCAGTGAAGAAAATTTGCTACTTATACACTATAACGCACGTCCGCGTGTCATACGATACGTATAAGAGTACCTTCAAGAGGTAATTATTGAAAAATTGGAGTGGCCAGCTCGTAGCCCGGATCTTAATCCAATAGAACACATCTGGGACATGCTTAAAAGAAACATAAAGTTCGATTCCAACCCAGCACTAATGTTAGATGAGCTTAGAAATACAGCTGGGGCCGTTTGGTACACTATAGCTCAAGTGGTCTCCAAAAATGTCTTCTAGAGTATGCCAGACTGGATGCAAACAGTGTTTAAGGCAAGAGAAGGAAACACCCTTTATTGAAAGGTTCAATTTTTTTTATGGAAACGTTCTTTCTAATTTTTTAGCATTTTTTAATAAATCATTTAAATTTCACAGGAAAAGCGTAAATTCTTGTTTAATTCATATCTACTCGGTAGTACTTCTTATTAACTTCCAATTATTAGTAAAAGTTAGTAAAAACATTAAAGTAACTAGTTTTGATTAAATTTTTATTGAATTTTGTAGTAGAAAAGAAATAGTGTTATTTTACGCAAAAATTTGCAGTGGCCAAGATTCCGTGCCGGTGAGTGTATTATATCCCCTGCATATTGTTGAATGACTAGCGCGTTCATTGAATGAATTTACTTTTTCGAAACGTCGACAAGAAGACTGTTGAAGCGGGGATCATATTTCGGTGTAATTAAAAAAAACATGAACCTAATTCAAAAAGATGACTGCGACACATAAGTATACATATACAGTCTATATTATGCAGTAGTGTTTTCACTAAATTGGAAATACAAATAATATCGATTGTTACCATCTGCCAGGCGCGGCGTACCGTGACGGCTCGCATTTTTATCTGGTCTTTTCTTCCAATTTTAAAAGCGTGTCCTTATTCGAAGAACTGTCTGCACAAGGTTTCTAAATCTCATCTCCAATGTTCGTCAGTTAATTTCTCATAAAATTGTTAGAATGTAGCAAGTAGACATATAAATGTGTACACATTATAGTAGATATTTTAGCAAATTATACGAGTAATTAATTTGCATGTTTCTCTGAAATGTTTATATCCCAACCTGCCCGCGCAATGAAACAGCAATATAAAGCGAGTGTAATATCTCGACCTCAACACGCTCGACCTGGCGCCGCTCGCTCTTGGCCATTTTTACGTTTCATATCTATTTACTATTCTTAATTAGCGAAATCTTGTTTCATATACATACTTATATATTTTTGGAATTAATAACGCTATATTAATTAAGATATTCACAAGTTTTATGCCGATTCATTATTATTTAAGATCAATGTTCATGTTATACCTACATATTTCCAAAACATAATCTAAGAACAACTTTCTATGCATTTAGTCTATTATTTATTTAAAAAAAAGTTCATAATAGATGCCGTATAGCCGTTATTCAAAAATTTTTAAAGAATAACAACTTTAAGATTATTTTATAGGAAGATAGGAGGATTTTCAAGGTGGGATTTTTTCAGTTTTTGTTGGAATTAATAATAAGAGATAAGGTGAATACGTCGAAACGTGTCGTAGACGACTAGCAGCTCGAAGATCCGAAGCGGATAGAGGCTATCAGCGGCCGAGCGCGCACGCCGATAACGCGAGATCACAATCAGCCTGTGTCTAATCGCATCTCCATCTCCGCACTGATTAAGCGCATACAACATTTGTCACAGCGGGTTCGTTCTGCCAATTTTGTGAATGTTCACGAGAACCGTTCCGGCTACCTTCGCTTGCGAGCTGCTATCGGCGTTCTTTCGATCGTGGCGCTTTGAACTTTGATTATATCATTCTAATGACCATATTCCAGTTTCGCGTGGGGATTTATAGCCGTGTCTCGAGTTTGATACAACGTTATTTTATTGTTACCGGTGTACGAGTGCTAAAGATCACTCCCACGGTCCTGTCCGTAAATGGTAGCCCATTGTCCGCTCCAAATCTCTGAGATAATTCTTGACCTTGTTTAGCGTTTGCGCGCTCAGGCCGCGTCATGATTGCCATCGTTTTGGGATTTAACTTTCAATGCGCGTAACGGGTGGGTGTGACCGAGCGGCATTTGTTATTTTAATGCTAATATAGCACTGAGATCTTTGGGATAATATTTCAATGAACTATAAAGTCTTCTACTAATATAGTCGACCAATCTACATAATATATGGATTCACGTTGTTGAGAATATTTTTCAAAGTGCTTTTTTTTTGTAAATAAATCAGTTTCATCTTGTTATATTTTTGAATCTCTCCTAACTGCTTACCTTATTTCGGGTGTAGCCCATAGGGTCACAAGTGTGAAGCAGGCGCGCGCGCACGGTCAAGGCCAGGCGCGATGTTACTGGCGCGCGAAAGTTCAGCGACCACAACGTATCGCAACACGTATCTTTTATAATATACGTGCCTTTATTGCATTCAGTAATGTAATACACTGTTAGGTGATAGACGTTAAACTAGTTTCAATTGTTTGATTTTAGATGTTATTCAAGAATAATTGTGGATACACTTTCGACTTTCGCAACGACCTGGTTGTTACTTTTAAATGTATCTTTTTAATTAAACCCCCGTAATTTTATTTTTCACGTTTTAGGAGATTTTCGAGTAGCATCAATGTCTCTTCTCGATCTTCGTGCTTTTCAAGTCTAAACATCGATATGCTTTCCATCACTTATCAAGTCGGCCATTGCTTCACAAAAACGTGTCTCACCGTATGTATTTGAGCTTAATTTCAGGTACAGCGAAGAAAGTATCGAGTTTTGTTGTGGCTATAGGATCGGTAGCGTTTTGCGCTTGGAAGCATTCGTGCGGTCGCTCGGTCTGCGGAGACGCACTGGCCACATGCTTTTATTCTTGTTGTTTCATTTAACTACTGCTTGTTGCTACTAATAATACTGACTACAATACAAAATTTAGATTGCATTCAAATAAGATAAAGTCAAATTATTCTCATGATTTTCCTTATTATATACTATGTTTTTGTAGGTCATATTGATGTGAAATTAAATGTATGCTGCATTCGATATAAATTGTGTTACATATATATTTTGGTATCGTATTTAACGGTCGATGGGCGCTCGTTGAGTTTAATTTAAATGAGACCGGTCTGGTATCGGCCCGTCTTCGTCATCGATAGCTTTTCCGTTGCCAAAAACCGGTCAGACGTGCGTGTGTGGGGCACCACCGCACCACCGCACCAGCTCCTCTGCCCACTGTCCAATCGTTAGGGTTGACTAGCTACAATCTATTATAATCAAATCAATAAATAGGTAAAATATATGAATATGCAACGTTAATATGGAACAGTACAATTGAGTTATTTGTTGATATGGCTGTTGACAACTTATCGCAAGGTGATTATCGTCTTGCGTCAATATTGTTTTCATTGTATTAGATCATTTTCTGAAAGTCACGGAGAAAGGAGGAAAGTATTGAATGATAATTGTTATCTGAGTGAAAAGAAAATGTGAGTGAGTTTAAGCGTTGTTGTTTTTGTTATGGGCAGTTTAATTTGTGGCTATATAACACGCCTCAATCCTAATTCGTGCGTTACCTTTCATTTACTGCTCTTAAATTTTCTAAACCAAACCAGTATTTACGCGTTCAACTTCTTCTTCTCTTTTTTCTTACTTTCGGAATTTTTGATGTGTCTAGGTAAAACAATTTCGATCAAACTCAAACTCAAACTCAAACATTCATTTATTCAATTAGACTACTATTTAGTAGCACTTTCGAATCGTCATTACATAATTATTTTAACATTTACCACCGATTCGGAAAGCAGTGATCTATGGAGAAGAATCGGCAAGAAACTCCATAGTTGCTCTTTTAAAATCATGTAAATATTACAATATATGAAACTTATATCTAACTACATAATATGCCAATGAACTGTCTTGTGGTTTTTACGCGACAACCCTCCATGGGTTTTTATCGTCCATATATTCCTGAATACTGTAGTACGCTCTCTGAACTAATACATTTTTTATATAAGTTTTAAATTTAGAACTACTAAACTCTTTAATATTGTGAGGAATTCTATTGTAAAAGCGTATACCTTGACCCATAAATGAATTTTTAACTTTAGCTAATCGGAAAAATGGCATTTCAATTCTATTCCTGTTCCTTGTGCCATAATCGTGTCTATCTCCTACTCTTGTGTGTAAGTCGGAGCTTTTGTGTACATGCAAAATATTATTAAATATATACTGTGATGGTACAGTAAGGATACCAGTATTCTTAAAATGATCTCTTAGTGAATCCCGAGCACGTAAATTATATATAGAGCGAATGGCTCTTTTCTGTAAGATAAATATAGTTTCTATATCTGCAGCCCTGCCCCACAGTAGAATTCCATAGGACATAATGCTATGAAAGTAGCTGAAATAAACCAGTCTAGCCGTATCTTCATCGGTGAGTTGCCTTATTTTTCGGACTGCATATGCAGCTGAACTGAGCTTACCTGCAGCGGTGTTGACATGGGCTCCCCACTGTAGTTTCTCGTCCAATGTTAACCCTAGAAATACAGTAGACTCAGTAGGATGCAATACCTCCCCGTTCAAGGTAATATCTCTGTTCAACTTTTTTACGTTAGGAAGTAGAAATTCAACACAAGTGGTTTTTTTGGCATTTAATAATAAATTATTGGCATTAAACCATTCAGATATGTGTAAAAGAGCACTGTTCACTTCGTCAACATTTGGGTCATGCCTATCCACATTAAAAATTAATGAGGTATCATCTGCAAACAGAACTATTTCACACCTATCCTGCAAATAATAGGGAAGATCATTGATATATACCAAGAACAAGAAGGGACCTAAAATTGACCCCTGTGGAACACCAATGTTAATTGACGCACCGCTAGAACGTTCTCCATTAACAACTACAGTCTGTATCCTATCATGCAGGTATGACGCTATGAGGTTCTGTGCTTTTCCTTTAATTCCATAGTGATTAAGTTTACGTAACAAAGTACAATGTTCAACGCAGTCAAATGCCTTGGAGAGGTCACAAAATATCCCCAGAGCATTTTTTGAGTTTTCCCATGCTTTATATATATGTGTTAGAAGTGCAACCCCAGCATCTGTGGTTGAGCGCCCCTTTGTGAAACCAAACTGTTTGGTGTGCAGTAAATCATTAGATGCAAAATGACTACTCAGTTGGTTTAATATTAACTTCTCGAATACCTTACTTAATGTTGGTAAAATAGAGATAGGTCTATAATTGTTACAGTCTTCTTGATCGCCCTTCTTAAATAGAGGTATAACTTTACTAAGCTTTAGTAAATTAGGAAATGTACCATAGTCACAACACTTATTAAATATAAAAGCTAAATTTTTCGCAATATTTTCTATGATATTATTAACTAAATTTACGGACATTCCCCAAAGATCACAAGTATTTTTTAGATTAAGCGTCTTAAAGGCAGTAACAATATCACTAGCAGTTACGTGTCGTAATTCAAATAATGTACTGCACCCCGCAACATGGTCCCTCAAAAAGGTTTCTGCAAGTGCTGAAGACGAATTTAAACTATTAGTAATAGTAACAGGGACACTACTGAAGAATTCTTCAAAAGCAAGAGCAACATCAGCACTTTTGTCAATAACCCTGTCATTATTTACAAGTTTTATAGTATTACTTGATTTGCTTTTACCCATTTCACCATTAATAATAGACCAAACTGTTTTAACTTTATTATCCGATTCGCGTATTTTATCTCTGATATACAATCGCTTCGCAGTAAAACAAACAATTTTAAAAGTTTTTGAGTAATTTCTAACATAACTAAGAAAAGATGGGTCTTTATTATATTGCTTCATACCATATAACTCATAAAGAACGATCCTACACCTATGTATGCTAGGTGTCGCCCATTTACTAAATGGTAAATCCTTGGTAATATTTAAAGATTTAACTTTAAATATTTTTTCAAATTCATTATGAACTAAATTGAAAAGATTTTTAAACATTTCACAAGGATTATTATTACAGGATTGATCATTCAGTACGGGCAGGTTTTTATTAATATTATCTCTAAATTTATTAATGCCTTTTTTACTTATAGGCCTAACATTAATTCTTTTAAATTCAGGTAAGCAATCCCATTCAAAAACTACTTTCTGGCCACAGTGATCCGAAGTGAGTGTATTGAGAATATTTTTCTCTAAACAGAAGCAGTCGCAGTATATATTATCAATACAGGTTGCAGAAGTAGGTGTAATTCGTGTGGGTTCATTAAAAAGTTTATACAGATTAAATGACTGAAACAAATTAACAATTCGTGTAGCCGTTTGTGTTTGTAAAAGTATATCAATATTAAAATCACCACATACTATAACTTTTTTTTTACTCCTACTTAAACGCTTTAATATTTCTTCCATGACTGTCTCAAACATATTATAGTCACTGGAAGGGGGTCTATAAACGCAAACAATAATGTAACGCTCCAGTTCAACACAGGACAGTTCAATGGTCCGTTCTACAGAAAGACTAACAATGTCAGTTCGTTCTTTACATTTTACACTATTGTGTACAAAAATAAGAGAACCTCCATGAATAGCATATGTCCTGAAGTATATACTTTTTAATGTATAATTATCAATATTTATTACCAACTGACATTGTTTAAGCCAATGTTCTGTTACACAAAAAACCTTAATTCTATTATGATTTAAAAATAATTCTATTTCTAATAATTTGCTAGCCAAGCCTTGAATGTTTTGATGTACAATAGAAAAAGTCTGCTTAGCTGTTGTCTTATATACTAGTTTAAATCTAGCTTAGGGCTAGATTTTCTGTCAACACAAGGTTGGTGTATATAATTATTATTACTACTACATAAAATTATAGTAGATCCAGGGTCTGATAACAAACATGTACCAGACTGGTTAATATTATATGCTATTAACATAGCAAGTTCTCGCTTATATCTAGATGGCAGATACACTGTATTCTTTGTCAAAGTAAAAGATTTAATACACAAATTAATGTCAAAGTAAAGAAATGCATCACGATGATGATTTGTTACATTGTACAATTTTAAATTCATATTATGAATTAATCTATTTTGTTCTTGTGTCAAACCAGGTAGGTACGGCAATGTACACAACATAAATTTACATTTAGTCTGACTACTAATTTCCAACATTTTTTGAAATCCTACATCAATATCCTTATTTTTTATATTTAAACTATCTCCATATAGTATAATTACAATATTATTCTTATTAAAGCTAAAATGATCAAGTGATTTGATTATATAATTAAATGAACTGTTAGGAGTGCAAATATTAGTGACTTTAAGCCCTAAATTGTTGAGCATAGCGCCAAAACCCTGACCAATACTATCTGACAACACAATAATTTCCTGCTCGGAAAGGTGTTTAGTTTTACTAGTTGAAATTGTTGTCACGGGTTTAACACTATGTATGTCTGTGCAGTCAAGCTTATGGGGCGACGTTTGCTCATTGTCACTTTTTGAACACTGACATACATATTTATTGGTCAGCGACTCAAAGCGATCCATATTTTCATTACTCAACTTAATTAAGTCATCTGCCTGTTGTATATGCTCGTTTATTTGCATTTGGGCAGCAGAATACTTCTGGTTGACATCATTTAACATTTGACTTAAAGAGTCTATCTTCTCCTTTAATTCATTTGTTTCTACATCATACAAGATTTTATAATATTCTAGATCCCTATGATATTTGTCTAACTCTTGAACCAGATTTTTATTGACTTTCTCTAATTGAACTACATTTTTAAAAGAACTCTTTCTAACAATTGATTGGGTACGCTTGATAAACTTACTTAATCTAAGGTATTTTTTCAACTTCTTATGTGAAGAGAAATTGATTTTTTTAAAGTTTACAGAGCCACTTAACTGTCCACATTCAACTAATTCATCATGAAGACTACTTGGTGTGTTGCATTGCCGCTTGGGATTGTCCTCTTGCACTTCCATTAGGCTACATTCCAACTTAGCGATACGGCTAAGAGCCATCTCATGGTCACTAGAGCACTGCTGGAAGCTGTCCACAATGTCTTGGAGGGCTTTGCACTTGTCTTCACTATAAATGTATTTCATGTGTAGTTCTGCCAGCTCGGCCTTTAGAAGATCTGTACATAATATTTAATAAGTTGTGCGTGTCGGCCCTGCGGCGCGCGTGGTTGCGACTGGGCACAGACTGGGTAACACCGCACCGTGGCGTTAATATTGTTGCTGACTGAGCGCTACGCGGTGGCTGCACCACTGCGGTGTCGTCCCAACAACAAGCGACTCTGTTCTCACACGCACGCGCTAATCGACTTCAATTCTAGAGTAGAATCAACAAAGCTAAAAATAGTGTAATATTTATAACTATTATAAAATATTATCTATACATATAATAAATCTGTAGAAGGGTCAATTCTGTACATTGAAAATATTGAAAAAATAAATAGCAGGGGGTGTTACTGGATCGATACCAAACCCAAATATGTGATTAAAAAAATTTTTGTCTGTCTGTCTGTCTGTCTGTCTGTCTGTCTGTCTGTCTGTATGTGAAGGCATCACGTGAAAACTAGCGGTTCGATTTCGATGAAACTTGGTATAATTATACCTTATTATCCAGGGCGTAAAATAGGATACTTTTTATCCTGGAAAAATACGTAGAAAAAAATTAATCTTAATTTTTCAGTTTTATCCATAGACGTTGTTCCGTAGAACCGCGAACACACGTTGCGTATTATTATAGGCCTAGCCGTATTTGGGAATTGGGTCCAATAGATATTTATAAGATTTTATTGTCAGTACCTACTCAAAATGGAGAAATAAACCATCCACGCGAAGACCGACATCCGCGCGGACGGAGTCGCGGGCGGAAGCTAGTATACAATAAAATAGCAGACAGTGTCCTTTTCCAAGCTTTTCAAAAAAAGACTGATGGTCAAACAATTTATAACAATAAAGAATTTATGACTTTGAAGAATTAGTGAAAAGTGAATCGTGTGTACATTTAATTAAATAGATTAATTTGTTTTCTGTTTTAATATTTGCACCCAATCAATGGGCGCAATGTAAGCCTCTTAATAATATTGTAATTTCTAACCAAAACATCTGTAATTTTTAACTACATTCTTCCAAATAAATATTATTTGAATTTGAAAGGTAAATATTTTTTGATAATAATGATAATATATAAGTTGGACGTTCTGTGGAAGAGAATGTGAATGAATTATTTGTTCAAGTTTGTTGAAGTATGTAAACTGTAAAGTATTACTCATGGTTTATTTTAAGGTCTCATTTGTCTTCGCGAGTGCGTTTTCGCATTTTTAAAGCCTGCATTCCTCCTGTAATTAGTCACATGCTCCAGGTTATACATATTTCATTCGATCAGCTGGTCGGATGATGTACTGTTTGCGATCAGCTGTTCATTTAACGCGGTAAAAAGTAGTGTTTATAGTTTTAGCTGCGGTCGTCAGCGATAATAGGGCGCAGCGCGTGCCTCGGTAATGCTCGTTTTTGTGCGGCAGCTGCGGCGCGGCATGTTCGTGGCGTTCCTGTTCATGCTGCATAATGTTGTTGCTGACATCACTCACACCACCTTGATGTGACATTCCTGGATGTGCAATTTACTTTTTCTAACGTATGTTGTGTGCTCCAGAAATTTATAGACGCATGTGATGACATAAATTCCATAACATTAAATAAGCGAAAGCATCATATTTACATTGTTATATTTTTTAGAACACAATAAAACTAAATTTCGTAGTTTTATTGTGTTCTAAAAAATAAAGAATACAGATAGAAAACGGCCAATATTAATTGGTGATAGAAAATTCAGTTATACATAAAATCGCAGTTGCTTTTACGCATGTCGCGACTCGCGACCCTCTTTGAACTTTCCAATTGCAAGGGCCAAGGGCACAGTACTTAATTCGTCTGCTTTCCAAATTATAATAGATATAAACAAAATAATTCAACATTTATACGTAATACGTTAATTTGTATCATAGTTTTCAAAGTAACGTGGTATACGTGAGGGATGCTCGCTGACCGTCTTCAAGCATCCAAAAAATGCCTAACATCTTGCTTTTAATTACCTACTTATTTTTTTCATCCGTCTTTGTTCAGTTTACTGCAGTTCCAAGAATTGCATTCCGTTTTAAATAAAGGTGTATAATTAATTTTTGTAACCTTAAGAATAAGGATATGAGGAACAATGGCAAGCACAGAGAATAATGTATCTTATTCGCCTTAAAGTCGTTGTAGATGCTATGGATTTTTTGTTCTATTTTGAACTGTAAATAAACATGAACTTTTAACCGAATGTACAGCTTTAATTACAATAAGTTGTAATCTGATGGTGTCGGTGCGGTGGCCGGGGCGCGGCGCCGCGGCCGTCGGCCCTTGAGTGGTAGACGCCACTTAAGCGTCCACGTACTCGCGTTTCAATAGCTATTTACCGTTTACCGCCACTATCTAACGTTTTAATTATCTAGTACCTATGGTGTGATGGTGAAATCAGAGTAGGTATGGAGTAGCTACTCCTTATTGGTATCGTTGAATGCTAATGTCGTAAATAAAAAGTAAATATAGTTTGTTAGGAGTCAGGACGACGCGCTTCGATATTTAACCGTGTGTAGCGCGTATAGTATTAAAATATTTGTTACTAGCTTCCGCCCGCGACTCCGTCCGCGCGGAAAAATGAAGATTTATTTTTTTCTACGTAATTTTCCGGGATAAAACGTATCCTATTTTATGCCCAGGATAATAAGGTATAATTATACCAAGTTTCATCGAAATCGAACCGTTAGTTTTCACGTGATGCCTGAACATACAGACAGACAGACAGACAGACAGACAAAAATTTTTTAATCACATATTTGGGTTTGGTATCGATCCAGTAACACCCCCTCCTATTTATTTTGTCAATATTTTCAATGTACAGAATTGACCCTTCTACAGATTTATTATATTAATAGATGATGTCCGAGAGGCGGCGGCACCGGCGGCACCGGCGCGGTGGCGTGTGACGGCATTGTTTACGTTCCGGCGAATCCGCGTGCGTTCATTCACACTATTTGTTTTTAAACTTTTCATTCATGAAATTATGCGCTCCTTGCGTAATTAGTTATAGTTATTATGGTTACGGTTTACGTTGCGTTTTATGTATATTGAGTAAATTTGTTTTAGGTAAACGAACACAAACTTGCTTATGAGGTTTAAATGTAAGAGATGGCCAATGTACTACATCGACTGCAAAAAAGAGGATTATTATTATAAGGTGATTGGAGGCAAATGGTATGTTCGGAGCTTTCAATTATTCAATATCTGTCGTTTGGGTAAACTCTCACTGGCAGAATGTGGGCCGCTCCCCCCTCCCTCCCCGACCTCGCGCGCTTCGCTGCGGAATTTCGCATTACCTGCTAATTTCACATGCATTACAGCTTTTACCACATTTGTTGACATCATTTTGATAGAAGGTATTTCGTTGTATAGTTCCCTCGATCGTAAATCCATAAGAAAATCCTTTAGTTGATTTCGCAGATCGCAGTAGAAATGCTTGAGCAAACCGAAGCATAATATGTCAGCCGTTGAGTCAATTCTGTGCCTAGAAGGATAATGATTACTTTTGTACAAGAACATTGTGGGAACTATTTTAATGCGGTATGATGATTATATAACGGTCGCCCGTAATCAATTACCCCGGGAGGCGATAGCCTTCTTGTGTGACACCTAAAGTGACGTGGATATTAGCATGCGCGGGAAAGCGGCTGATTGCCATTTCTTACTCCCAGCAAAAAGCTATTAATCTCGCTTAACTGTTAGAAGAGGCCGGCGATTATTAGCGGCTGTAAATTATCATTTATAGGCATTCGTAATGTGTGACACGGTCGAATGTGTGTCACGGTGTCGCGGGGTCGCCGGGCGGAGCGGAGGGCTTGAGGCGCATGCGAGACACCTACGCGCTGGCTTTAAGGGCTCCGACGAACATTTCAATCCAAAATAAGATTAGAACTCAAATTGAGATCTGTAAAAAATGAGCATGATGGCAACATGTGGCGAGCGGCTCTGTTTCACAGCGAGCGGTGCCGGTCGAGCGCGCAGCCCTTGGCCGCTTCCTGCGAGGTGCCAGTGCAGCCCCTGCTCCCGCCGCTTACCTGTTTGAGAATGTATGTTATGCCACAGAATTACTAAAATTACATCACATAGGTACATACAGTAATCGTCAATAGCTTATCTTTCATATAGCTTTTATTAGGGGAGCATTTAATTATTGCTCAACGTGATAAGATATACACGTGCAAGTCATACAGGTATTTGTTCCCCTGACGTGTGTGTTTATTTTAAATCAGTAGATATTAAATAAATTATAAATTTTAATTGGAGATCATCTCGTATTGTGTGCGAAAACGCGTTCGTTCATAGTTTTCCTACCGCGTTCTTCTAAAATACTTTCTCTCCCCTTGATTATTAAGTTTTTTGCTAGTAAGTTCGAGATCATGATGGTCTTATTTCCGTCCATTAAGCTGCTCGTTCGTCAATTTCGGCCGGCGAGTCGTGAGCCTTCCGACTGTCGCGTCGTCGCTATTTGGGTTAATACATTTGGAATGCAATGTTTTAATATTTCGGTGTTGGACATCACATCATTGCAGAAACAATACGCGAGAAACGGCGAGCCCGGCCCGTGTACCTGCCAGCGGGCGGCGGCCGGCGGGCGGTGAGAGAAAATATGTATAGTTCAGGATACATCGCCCATTTTTGCAAGTGACTACTATCAAGCTAATTTTCCGTTTGTAGCTTTATTTTGATGAGACACCGAATAATTTCGTGTACGAAACTCTCGATTGTGGTAGCTAACAGAGATAACAAGGATAAAAATTTTTTATTTGATGGTTCTCAAATATTTATTACTAACTGAATTTATTTTTTTGTTCAATCTCAAGATAATTACCTAAATTATTCGAAAAAATATTTGTCCTACAAAATCTATGGTTTGTTCAAAGAGTCCCCCTTTCCAAAGTGTATCGATAACGAGGTCATCATAAATGATTACTAACAAGCTGATTTTTTTGTTTTCACTTAGTTAAAGTTTATATAATTCAACAGACATATTGTCCTACAAATTGCGTAATAAATATTTGAGAACCATCAAATAAAAAATTTTTATCCTTGTTATCTCTGTTAGCTACCACAATCGAGAGTTTCGTACACGAAATTATTCGGTGTCTCATCAAAATAAAGCTACAAACGGAAAATTAGCTTGATAGTAGTCACTTGCAAAAATGGGCGATGTATCCTGAACTAGTACTTTCGTGTGCCAACATCAGTGTGCACATTCGTACCCATCTATGTGTTACATCGACTGCTGAGAAGCGAAATTTGAGTTCGAGAGACATCACGCATTACTATTGTTCGAGATGAGATACCTGATACAGTGATACATATCTTGTTTCTTTTTAATGAACTGATGCGATAAAACATTGAAAATATGAACGAAATTAGGTATGTTATTCGTAAAACGAGTTAAACCGTAATATAGCCTGTTGATTTGCTGAGTGAGAGAAAATAGTATAATGTATAATACATAGAAGAGTTATAAGTTATAACAGCCCGTAGCACGCGTGTACAAAAACATATATATGTAATTTGATTACTCACTATTACGTAGCGGCCGCGTGGGTCCGTACTCCGTACTCCGTAAGTCCGTACCGCACATTGCAATGTTTACTAAGTATAAATGGTTATTATGTATTATGACGTGCTAAATAACCTATATCGAAAATGAAATCAATTTAGTTATTGATAACATTGTCTCCACGATACATTTTATACAAATATGTATTCTAAACTAGCTGTGCTCCGCGGTTTCACCCGCATTGCTCCGCTCCTGTTGATCTTAGCGTGATGATATATCTTAGATCATTAAGTATATACTATATAGCCTCGATAAATGGGCTATCTAACTCCGAAATAATTTTTCAAATCGGACCAGTAGTTCCTGAGATTAGCGCGTTCAAACAAACAAACTCTTCAGATTTATAATATTAGTTAGTAACTATAGAATAGATTATAAAAATGAATCGCCAAATGTGTTGCTGAGCGTTAACCTCAAGGCATAAGTCATAACGCTTTTGTTAAAAACACAAGAATATGGTACAATAGAGTAGAGCAACGTTTGCTGGGGCAACTATTATTTAATAGTTTTCTTTAAAAAAGGACCAAGCCTTTTTATTACATACATTGCACATAATATGTGCGAATACACACGAAGCACACAATTATACATAATTTCATTGTTACAACTTACATCGCATAAGAGGCGTCCGCGTCGGTTTGGCCGACAGCAGTACAGCACGCGGCGCGGTGCGGCGGCGCTTTGTAGGCGTTCTCGCGTCGGCCGCGCCAGTCGGCTGATCGACATTCGACACAAAGTTGCTACTGTAAACTATAATATTATATTATACGTATATATATTATGTCACATGACACTATCGGTGATCAGCTCTTCAGTTCTTAGATCATTAATTCAGTTAGGTACCACTTTTGCTACGCAAATCAAAAAGTAATCAACGTAAAGGAATTAAATAATAATGTGAATAAAATCTATATTAATTAATTACATCCTACAAGTAAATGCGTTGAAATTAAGTTATACACGAAGACGTAATGGCAATTCACACCGGAGCGGCTCCGAGCGGATGTTGTTGTCATTGGCCATATATTTAGAGGATCGATAAAAAATATAAAAGCACTCTCTCTACGTGTGTTTGAATGGCTCGCAATTCCTCCTTCCTTGTGTTTACTTTCGTTTCGACATCGATTCCCCGACGCGCCATTGCGATTACTGGCCTTACGTCACCCATTCCTAGAATATACACATTTTGTAAGTTTGCGCAAAGTGCGAGTAGAATATTTATTACATTGATTATGTTTATTTTAAAACTCATGTGATGGTGGCTCGTGAGAAAAACATGCACAACAGGGGTTAAGTGTACTGTAAATTAAAGTAGGTACTTACCTATTTTAAAGGTGCCAGAAATTAAGTAGAGCTTTAATTTTATAATTGTAAGAAAGGGGTCTATACGTACACAATAATTATATAATTTCTTTTCGGAGAAATTGGCTGTCGCTTGCGTTTATTTAATTTGTTACAACTCATCACCCATTGAGTGTTGACACGGCGATCTCTTCGCAAACCGATTGTTAAAGAATTGAAAGTTTTAATTATCCTCCGGCGCCTCATAGGTCGGTGCGCGGCTGGCTCTAGTCGCGAGCGCAGCAAGGCCGAGAGTCGCGCGGAGCGGCCGGGGGCGAGCGGCGGCTAATGGGATCGCGCCATTATCAGCAAACAGCAATGAAAGCATTCCGTAACGTTACGAGTTGCGATGCTTTCTTGTGTGAGATAATGTGCGCTGGGTCGTTGCCCATGTTGGTATTGTCGTGCATTTCTTCAACTTTAGGTACCTTTTTTACTTCTAATTACAACTTTTACTTTCATTTATTGATCGGAGAAAGGTGACCAGTTTGTCGATCATCTTTTGTGTTAATTATTTACTATTTGCGACAAATCATTCTTCGGATTTGTTTTTTTTGATTATTAATCTCGAAGGAGATGACAGGTGTAGGATATTTTATTAATATCGAAATTGAGAGATATTCGTCGGTAAACAATCCGTAAAACCCGATCGTTCATTCACAAGTGACAGCTGTAAATGACGTCACTTAGTGTTATCGATATATTATTTTTATTAGATCAATATGCCGAATGTAAATTAAATTAATGTATTCAAAGTATTCGTGTCACCAATTCAAATATGGATATAAAAACAATTTTAATGTAATCTAAATATAGTTTATGGGCGATATAATAATTATGTCGACGCAAGGCTCTGGCACAGGCCGCGAGGGGTGCGGACAGGTGACCCGAGAGTCAGATGACGCGAGCGCCGACCATAAACTCGATCGCCGATTTTATAATAGCGAAAGTGTACTGTCGCTTTCTATCCTCAAATGTTAGTGTCGATATTCAGTGAGTGCTCCGCTTGCGTGCCGTGGGCGGCGCCCGCCGGCAGCCCCCACGCTCCGCCGACCTGTTGCCGGCCTTATTTGCACTTATATCAATTAAGTTCAAATTATGTAAATGTATGTATTCATATGTATAAGTATATTTCCAGAATCTTCGCTATGTATAGTTATATAAACAAACACACTATGAATACGCTCGCGAATGCAAATTCGGGGATTTTCTAATTTTGCTAAATAATAATCGAATTCGTTTTGAAATACTTTATAATTTTTAGTGTTTACTGTTTATATAGACACTAGATTTCCGCCCGCGGCTTCGCCCGCGTTTTGAAAGGAAAACCCGCATAGTTCCCGTTCCCGTGGGATTTCCGGGATAAAACCTACTCTATGTGTTAATCCAAGTTACCTTCTATATGTGTGCTGAATTTCATTGTAATCGGTTCAGTAGTATTTGCGTGAAAGATTAACAAACACATACACACACACATAATTACAAAGTTTCGCATTTATAATATTAGTAAGATTAAAACTGCTTTTTACATTATCTCTCTGATTATTTTTTTTTAATTTATCTATCAAATGAAATACTTAATAAAATAAATAATAATATTACCTTCACAATCGCCTAACATTGGTTTAGACTTTAGAGCAATATTCCGTATCCTCTCCCATCTCACGGATGACGGAACCATTGTATTAAGTTCTCTTCTGAATTATTTCTGAGAAACACGAAATATAAGGTTATTTAGTATGCATACCATGCTTAAATATAAATTTATAGTTGAATTGTTTCTATCGCCTTAAATACTTGACTTATTTTATTGACTTATCGAAATTTTCCTGACTTATAGAAATTTTCCCCACAAAGAGAAATTTTCCTGACGTATAGAAATTCTCCTGTCTTATCGAAATTTTCGCGACTTATGGATTTTTCGCGACTTATGAAATTTTGCTGGCTTATAGAAATTTTCCCGACGCATAGTTCCTGACGTATAAAAATTTTTCCTGGGTTATAGAATTTTTCCTGACGTATAGAAATTTTCCCGTCTTATCATAATTTTCCTTTCTTATAGAAATTTTCCCGACTTATCATAATTTTCCCGAATTATGGATTTTTCCTCACGTATAGAAATTTTCCTGGCTAATAGAATTTTTCCTGGCTTATAGAAATTTTCCGGACTTATGAATTTTTGCTGGCGTATAGAAATTTTCCTGATGTATAGAAATTTTCCGGACTTATAGAAATTTTGCTGGCTTATATAAATTTTCCCGACGCATAGAAATTTTCCTGACGTATAGAAATTTTCCTGGCTTATAGAAATTTTCCTTGTTTATAGAAATTTTCCTTTCTTATGGAAATTTCCAGCTTATAGAAATTTTCCCGACTTATGGAAATTTACCTGACTTATACAAATTTTTCCTGACTTAGCACAGGCAGGCCAATTTCCGCGAAGTGATAGAAATTCCCGCGCTAGGCGCATTGTCTCGCGTCAGTTACGTAAGGGCTTATAGCTGTCCCGTATTCATTACAGACCACAGATAGCACACAATCTTCTGCCGCTAGGGCGCCGCCGGAGCCGCTGCTCTGCGTTGCCTCCACGTCACTATAAACGCAGTAATGCATATTACGCTTTCTATTGTTCAGACAGATCACCTCTGCGCTATTCAGTTCCCCGACCCCCGTGTTGTTTACTTTTATGGTATAGAGGTATAGATAGGAGTCGTTATATATATTATGCACATATCACCATGCCCATTAAGTTGAGCGAATACATACTCGATTTGTAAAACGACAATATTCTGTTTTATAAGGAAAAAAATGTTATGTAAGGTAGAAATGTCTTCTGTCTGTCTCTTCCATCATGAACATACTACCATCATCAACTTACTACAATAATATTTGATCCAATTTAGATTTAGTTCAATCGATTGCATTTGGTCTATTTGAATGCAGTTAGACCATAATGACGTGATGATACAAGCCGTGTATGGGCCGAGCCCGTGTGTGTGTGCGTGTGTGTGTCGGGTTGTACAACACCAGCATCATGCGCTGTGACAGCGCGAGCCGCGCCTCGTTAGCGGCTGCCGGCAGATGTCCGCGCTAACGCAATTACGACGAATTGGCCGCGACTGCCCGCGCTGGAAATCACTACACAATTATATTCATCAACTAGATGATTTGTTGAACCCGCAAAATGAATGCTTTATCAATATGTAACGATAATGACTATAGATACTTACATCGTTAAAAGACCCGTGATTACTGGGAGTTTGCACGTGAACTTACATAATTTCAAATTATTATTGTAATAGCAGGGACGTTTTAGGTCTACGAAAATATTGTAGACTGCTCGTAGCATGCGGTCGTAGTACCTTTGTTACATTTACTTGCAGCAATAATAAATAATAATTCGTACAACACCGAGTGTTATGTGATTTTTTTTGTCATTATATTTAAAACATTTTTAGTGTTAACATACATATATTCATTGGTATGATGTAACGTCGCAGTAGTGCGGAGTGCGGACGTGCAGCTTATCGACAACAGTGTGTTTTTGTGTCAGTTTGGCCGTCGTCACGTAACAGTTCAATGTCAACAACCTTCTGACACTTTGCGCTCGGTTTGTTCACCACTCCGATCTCTTTATTTAGCTCTGTTAATTTAACTTTTTGCTCCTCACCTCACAAAGATATCTAATTCAATAATATTCTGGACGTAGATACCAAAACATATCACAAAAACTTCATTCCGTGACTTCGTTTGTTTTCCCCCTGCAATTATTATCCTTATACATCAAATTACGTCAATGTTCAGCTAAGAAGTTAAGAAGTTCGACAGTATTTTGTCCGTCATGACACTAGTCACATGACGGACAAAATACTGTCGAACGTACTTGAAACTTTTACAAGCAACTTTCATGTGATTTAATTTCATTCAACTCGCACATACGCAATTTTATAAGATTTTCAAAATTTTGTATCTTTGTACCCTATGCAAAGGATCTATCAATTTGTTTGGTTTCGCGTGGCGCCGTGTGCGCACAGCACTTTCACTGCGGGTTGAGGGCGCGGGTTATCGCTGGCATCGGGACTCCATTCAGGCGTTAGAGCTGTGGTTAGAGTAAGTATATAAATATATTCTACGATTCAGGCGCCCGCCGCGACCTTATTAGAAATCTTAAAAATACACTGCTTTGTTTATTTTATAGTTTATCATAGATTCGATGATGCTATGGAATCCTCATAAATAATTCTTTCAAATATATAATATATTGCATGTATTCAGTTCCACTTGAAAATTAGGCAGACATAAAATCAAATTGAGAGAATTAGCTTACCGATGAGAATAATAATATAAATATCCGACTCTTACTCTTAAAATCAATTTTAGAAAATCTAATCGTATTGAATCCTTACGGTACAGTATCGAATAACAATTACGAAATCAATTTGGCGAAGAACTCGGACAATAAGATGAACAAACAATAATATCAATTAAGTATGTTAGAAGTATAGTGACCGAAACCAAACAAGCGATCGTGGACCACCGCCCACTGCAGACCGCAGGCTCCTTGCCTTGGGAAACACTTCGTTACGCAGATTTGTGATTGAGCCGTTTCGTGACAAAGCTTGATCGCTCGCTGGAACAGTGAACGCTGCCTACGGCACGTTTGGTACCTAATCCACTGTTCTCTTCAAAGTATTTTTGAATTTTGCCATGAAAATTAATTAAGAGAATTTTAATTATTTTGTAATAAAATCTACCTACCGTTACCTATGTGATTTGTTTTCATTTTCGGGCAATTGACAAAGTTTTACAATTAAACTTATATTAGAATATATTATGTATATATGACACAGGCAAGATATTACAAAACCATAATTGTTTTATAAAATATAATTTAAATTTTCTCTTCCATGTTATATAATATTATTGATTACTATAACAGTAAATAATAATCGACAAATAAGATTGATAGCCGACACTGAGGCAGATTAAACGTCTCCTAACAAGTGGTTTTTGTGACATTAGCGGCATGCGGCCTGCAAGAAATAAATTAGGAAGCTAAGCGAACATCAATTACATTAATGGAGCCCGAGTGAGCTGACCCGCGCCCGAGCTTCTTGTAGCTCATACCTAAAGGTATTAGTTGCTCACCTAGTTGGGAATTTATATTTGGGGAATGTCCAGAATATAACATGCGACCATGTACATTATAGATAGTTCAATACATAGACTATATTAAAGGTCACGTCAGGTTAAATAAATGTAATCAGAGGATATATGACAAATGACAATAAAAGAACAGCTAATACATAGTAAGCGATCTTAATAAAGTGATTTAACGAAGCTACAGTTAGCGCTGAGATCGATCAAAGAACTCGCTCGTGAGGGACTTCCTCAGATACTTCCAGTGGAAAACGATCGCTAATGGCAGACTTCCCGAGCGATCGCACGACCCATTGTGCGCGCGCCGGCCGCTGCCAGTCTCTCCGCCAGGCGCCAACGTCACTCGCTTGAGCTGACGCAACGCGACGCAACCCTCTACGAGTGCAGGACGATTTGCATACAATAGGCCTCAACTGACGCCTCTCGCCTGCGCATTGGCAGGTTGAAATACAACCGTTTACCGACACTGCCTACTCCCACTCCCTTCTTATTTTTCGACAATTGAAATGGATATCATCTATAGGCCGCTGTGTTTCGAAAGTGCATACTTGTCACTTGTTACATATTAAACATGCAAAATTAAATGTATTCTTTTACTTCCATAAGGACTATTGGTTTATAAAAAATATTGGTTTGAATTTATATCTGCAATAAAATTTGACCGTAAAATAAGATCGTAAATTTCGTAATAAACGTATTATTAGTTATTAGTTATTACACTAACGCATTACCGTTTAAATATAGGCTAACAGGTGGGGCATAACAACGGGTGTAATCTGTTGCCTAACCGCGGCCCAGTGGAGTGTAGCATTGCGCCACCCGCAAGCGGCCGTCCGCGCTCCCGGCGGCATCAGTGAGTGAGAATCATCAGCTAAGACTTTGGTTGGTACTCTTGGATGTACACAGAAGTGCCGCGCTTTGGCAGTGCTTGCGGTTGGGCAACGGCGAACGACGGCCGCGATAGTCACGCAGGATACCCTGCGCGTTATCTGCCAGATGAGAGGATTAATGCTATTCATTGATTTAACCTTCATCCAATGAAAACAATAACGAGTAATAGCTCTATTGTTTAAAAAACCAACTACTAAACATAATATGAATGGTACATCCTTCAACGAGTTTTTAAAGGTTCTACTACATTTATGAGTTATGACGTAGCAGGTTGTATCTTTGGTTTCATTGTAGAACAGTTTCAGTGTATAGAAATTGCAGATTGGAATTTGTTTTTAGTCGCATCGTTATAGTACATATAGCAAATCTTTATAAAGCAGTTATATCGAATAATCAAATTGTACGTTATGAATGAATGCAAGTGATGCGTGCGCCCGCGCCTACCGTTGTCAAACAAAGGATGCGGGTGTGCCTACTACGGAATAGCAATCATTTCAGTGCAAGTCATTGTGTTTGTCAATAAAGCGATATATTTTAATTTAATTTTAAACTCGTACTTTTAAAAACATATCTTGTTAGCAAATGCCAGTCATGCAATGTATAAGATATGTATCGTACTCAAAGAGCAGTGTTGTTGCAGCTGGTGGTGAACCTGGCGATAGTGGTGTACCATGCGCTGGACTACACGCACGGCGAGGACGAGGAGCGCCTCGTGTCGCCCGACCTGGAGGCGCTCATCACCGACATGACCAACGGGAACATTGCGGGTGAGTCCCATGTAAATGTAATATGATCTTTGAAAAATATAGCCCTCTATTAGATTTAGAGATTCGCAGTACTAAAATAAATTTCTTATCGTGCTCATCGAATATAAAAAGTAAACGAACGGTCACGCGAGCGTTTCTTTGCACTCACAATAATTGAGTCTGTTAAAGCACCTTACAAATAAACACAATCAGTTTCACCGCTGAACTTTCCCCTTATTGACCTTTCTCTCGTTGCGATCTCGGCACGGCGCCGAGAGCTTACCCGGCCCCGGCAAAACGCGGATCTGTCACGCTGTGCTTGTGCGTCAACATTCCCTGATCAGCTTCATATATTTCATATAAAAGTAAACGCTCATTTACATTAACCCAAAATATATGCTAAATAAAAGTTAGTAATTTTAATCCGGTGTTACGGTGTATATATTTTAATTTTTGTTTACGATTGTAAACGTAAGTTGTATCGAAGACCGTACCTACCCGTAGCCTCGACTGATTCGATTCGTTCGCCCCCCATGATTTAAGTCGATATGTATCTTCTATGTATCGTTCGTCGGCCATTAAATTAACGACCAGTTTTCTGTTGCAAATTTGCCAATAAGCTATATCTGTTTTGAATAAATATTCGAAAGCGGCGTCTAACGATGATCGTTATTTATGGTCGTGTTTTTATACATCGCGTAGTGTTCGAATGGAAAGTCTCCGCGAGTTCCATGGGAACCGCGATCGCGATCATTGTAATCTCGGCGTATTTCTGTCGTGCTGCGATTCTGATGAGCTGACGTGCATACAAACCCGTTTAGTGCAGGCGTGACCTTTGCGCCGGCCCGTTAGCGGCGCCCGCGCCCGGCCGGCCACCGGTCTCCTGACGTGGACGTGACGAAGAGTTGACGCTTTTTATAGATCGACAATATTCTTGCCATCGCAGTTCGCATTGATAAAGAACACCCGCTATTGAGTTTCACACGGAGCCGAGGTCTCGGTTATAGTAATTTTGTTCCGCAATGTTTGCTGCGTACCTATATTAAAATTTCTCCTCAGTTTCATGTAGCATATTATGTCCGTGAGAACGATTTTTTAATACAATTGATACAAGTTGTCCAACGGTGCCATTGTCTGGAGGCTCCCGATCTAGGTCGGGGTTAATTGTATGAACGCCTGTGTCGTGTTGCGCGTACGCATCACTTGTGGTTAATTAAATCACGCCGCAAACATTGTTATCGGTGAGCTTCGTCGGTGACATACGTTGTACACCGTATAGTATTCTGAACCTGTTCCTGTAAATATTGAATATTAATTTGCCTCGCGTTCTTCTTTAAAGATGGTACTTTGGGTTGCCTATCTTAATCTCTAATTTTAATATTCCGAATATCATAATCCAGAAAACGTTTGGACATTTTTTCATAACCCCTAATTTTAAAATTTCGAAGTTTTTTTTGCCATATAATCGCAACTCCGAATTTCATTTGCCCATTTCTTCATTTGTACGACGTTTTACAATCCAGACGAATGAGTTCCAGACATACGAAATCTAAATGCACAAAATCCAGATGACCGTAATCCATATGCACGAAAGCCAGATTTTTGAAACACAAATTTTTGAAATACAGTTAATTGATATCCAGACAAACAATGTCTAGATTTTTGAAATTCAAATAAACGATATCCAGAAAAACGAAATCCTTCCAGGGGGTCGCAGCACGAACCTAACCTAACCTTCTGAAATTATTTTAACACCTTAAACCTTTCTGTAATGGGCAAATAAAACAATACCGAGTCGGTTCTGGCGTGGGGGTCGTAGTTCAAAACTAACCTACTGAGTCGACTTTGACACTAAACCGGTCTGTAATGGACAAGTAAAACAATAAATTTACTTAAATGTTTATTTTCAGTCGATAGTAAAGGTATAATCTCGATTGTATGGAAATCAAATAAAAAGATTATGAAAATTTGGCAATAGTTTATTTGGAAAATGGTACGATGGGAAACAAAAAAAGTATTCTGAGAATCTGGTATAATGAGATCTGGATTATGAGAATACGGGAAACAAAAAAATACTTTTTAAAAATCTGGTTTTGGTGCATCTGGAAATTGATTCATCTGGGAAATTAAAAAAGGAATTTTAAAAATTTGTCATTCATTACATCTGTCTTTTAAAAGTTCTAACAACCGTTTTCGGGGTTTTAAGATTCAGGTAATAGAAATTCGAGTTTTTCATAGGTTACCGGTACTTTGATAGCACTTAGGTAACTGTTCTAATTATTATTTAAAACTCGAATGAACCCATCGATATCTCGATCCGGAAAACGTTTGCAGAGTGGCGTTGAAGCGAGTGCATGAGAAATGCATGCAAAGTAGTGTGAATCGTAAATCTTCATTAAGATCGGTGCACGATGTTCCGGCACTCCGGCAGCCGGCCGTGGGAGCCGCCGCCAGTCCGCCAGCTCTCAGCTGCCCCGCCGCGGCCGAACAGCCCAACATCACGTTTCCGGCTATTCTCTTTCTTATCAATGCGTTCATTCTTAGGATTTCATTATCTTAATAAAAAACGAAAAGTTGATTTTGACTAAAGATTTTTACACCTCATATTTTTTTATATTTTAAAATTGTATGTGGTGTTAGTCTATAATTAAAATATTAGCAAATAATTGTATTTTCTTTGTATGTACCTATTAGTTATACCTATATAATTAGTGTTAACAATTGTTCATAATTCATAATTCTTTATTTACGTTATGTTAGTAATATCCTTTGTAAATAAATAAATAATATGTACGAGGTAGGTACTCGTGTGAAAAGAAATTTGATGATTACAATTATTATCGAAATCATTGTTGACATAATATCATTTCACCTGTTATAATTTATTATGTTGTGAACACAACCGTCATATCGCTCGTATGCTTTATATAGGTTGTGAACACAACCGTCATATCGCTCGTATGCTTTATAATTATGTTGTGAACACAACCGTCATATCGCTCGTATGCTTTATATAGGTTGTGAACACAACCGTCATATCGCTCGTATGCTTTATAATTATGTTGTGAACACAACCGTCATATCGCTCGTATGCTTTATCTTTGATTAGATTTGTAAATGATTTTAAATTTTAAACCAAAACTGCTTTCAAAATAACAATACGTTGTTTTTATAGAAATTATCACAATATTTTATTAATTTGATATTGACCAAATAATATGTGATTAATTATTTATCAAAGTATGTCTGTTATAAAATATTCTATGCCTGGATTTTATAAGTTCTTGATATTTGGTTGACACATGTATAGATTTGAGAAATATTTTTTTAAACTTTGGATGAAATGTGTAGAATGAAGTCGCATTTACAGCGAAATGAAGGCGATTCGTTCCGTCGACATTTCTCCACCCTTTCTCTCCCGAGCGCTCAATCTATATGAATTATGAAGCCGTCATATTTTCACGTTTTCTTGTGCAAACTATTTTTGACGTGACAACGTCTTATAATTCGATAGAGCCGGCTGCACGCCCGAAAAAGCATGACTCATGCGGCGTTACCTCGCTCTGAGGCGTTCCAGTGCAAGCGAGAGCGCGGAATGAGTTATGAGCGACAAAGAAGGACAATCGTTGTCACGTTCAACTATCGTCAGTAAACCGACTTGACAACCAATTTTTTCACTCAATTGATCTCGGATTCATCATCGAAATGTAATTTGTCGAAGCGCGTGTTTACGGCGAGGAGCTTCCGAGTGTCGATACGAGTGCGGCTCAGATTTATAGCGTTATAATAATAGCCTGCGCCGGAAATTGTACCGTTTTATCGCTGCCCACTGTATTCCAATCGAAATTTTACAATTTGCCTTATAACGACCGGAGAAAACATACATTTTGATTTTGGAAAGTTTTTTTTGAGTTACAAATCTTATAATCGATCATAAATAAAATTACTAGCTGCAAGATATCAATCGCATGACGTATCATGTTTGCTTTTGGAACAACAATATCAAATAAACATTATATGTAAATTGTATATAAGTTAAATACCAAGAAGCTCTTTTCAAGTGCACACACAAATATGTACACAAAGATGTTGTTTATTCGGCAAGAATGGAATCGAAAGTATCCGCCGGTAACGAGGTTAAGTGCCCGCTCGATACGGGTTCCTCTTTATGCCAGTCGCCACATAGGTAACCATCAGCCACCATCGAAAAGCTCCGCTAGCGGCGGATTCGCTCGGCACAACTGGATCTCGACTAACTGTTCCATCCATGAGTCGACACCCGCACGTAACTGAATTTTACGATATAATCAAGAATTACAATTTAAAATAAATACAGTAAATCTTCAATCGAATCCGATAAGCTAGTGGTCGGTCGGCAGCGGCGGGGATGGGGGGATGCCGTGTCGCTCGACAGCCGACGATGGATGCTGCGGCAAGGCTGCGGCGACGAGGGCCGCCGCCCCGTCTCGCAGGTGTATAGGCCGGTAATTACAACGCCTCGATGCTGATTTTCTCGTTTTCGTGAGTGGGTCATTGACACTGGGTCAGTGTGTCCCCTCGGTTTATCGCTATCGACTGCCACCTTATTGAGAATTTGTATTTTTTTTGCAGAATAATTTAGTTTTGTCTTACGGATTGGGTTTTTAAATGCTTGTAATATATTTTTATAATATTTGTTTACTTTTTTACTTTTATTTTAGATACATAATATAAAGCTAAACAGCTATATAATAGAACTTTTACAATGTGAGAACTTAAAATATAAGCAAAGATATAATATTATCTTACACACTCAAATTGGAATTAATGAATGCAAATAGGATTCAATGATTGCGAAAAATATTTTTGCACTCAATTTCGTATGTAAATATGTGATATTTGGTCCTAACAGCAAAAGAGAAAGTATGAGAATGGAACATTGGACCGAAATTATTAGCATGTTATTACTTATTATGAAGGTCAGCAAGTGCATCGATTATTTTTTAACTGACACGATTTGACTGTCTATCGTAAAAGATAAGCATTTGCAAGTAGACCCCGTCCGCTAATGAGCAGCGTGGCCACCGGCCCCGCAGCGCAGCCAGCGCGCCCGCTCGCCGCTAAAAGCTTATCAGATATGTCGACGATTTCTCGGTACATTTCGCACGGTCCGTTAAACTCATGTGAACACTGAACACTTGTTACATTCGCATTCTTCACGGCGCGGCGATGAAACAACGACCCTACTCCACTCGCGTAATGATCCATGAACTTTAATATGTTCGCTTTAACATCTAGTGATACTTCGCACAATATGTATTGTTGATTTGTTGAGTTGTTATGTTTTAAATTCGAAAAAAGGAAACCAACCGCAAATATATACATAGTAAATATTATATACCGCAAATATATTACCTAATTTTCAGTATCAATACATATTAGTTACTAATTTTCCGCCCGCGGCTTCGCCCGCGCAGTCAAAGAAAAACCCGCATAGTTCCCGTTCCCGTGGGATTTCCGGGATCGCATCATTTTTCCGGGATAAAAAGTAGCCTTTGTCCTTTCTCGGGTATCAAAATATCTCCATACCAAATTTCATTAAAATTGGTTCAGTAGCTTAGGCGTGATTGAGTAACAGACAGACAGACAGAGTTACTTTCGCATTTATAATATTAGTATGGATTACACATATTAAATACTTTATAACCTTAATAAGATTCATGCCGAGTACAATTAAGGTCAGTCTTGGGTCACGAAGCCGAAGCGCCCTTCAATTTTGTTAAATTGGTAATTTTTTGCCTTTCACTATTAAACTCGGCAGCATTCTCCGAATGTATGCGAAAGGCACAAGAATTTCTTAGCGCAATGTTTAGTTTGATCAATGAGCATATGCAGGAATGCCTGCGTGGGCGCCGCGGTCGGTCCATTGTTCCGCTGAGCCGCTGAGCGCGCAGCATGGCGCAGTGCCGCAGTGCTGGCGGACAGCGACAGGCCCCTCGGAGCTGCCGTCTGTCGGCACGCACGACGACACCTGCTCCTGCATACCTTCCATTCATTTAAATGCTATTAACTCTACTGTGTCAATGACAGGCATAGCTTCTTTCTTGCATAGGTTTCCTAAAACATTTAATTTATGTTCCGTTCCTAAAATGTGACATTTTAGGAACGTACTATGTACATCTTTTCCTTTTATAAACTCTATAAAATCAATACTAACTTTTACATGCAGCCTCCCCGCTCGGGATCAGATCGACGAACTTGTCATACGATCAGCGCGGGGTTTTGCGCGTATCATTTTCGTAGGTTACGTTGTACTTTCCTCGCCGGTATTATTGTGGACTGTGTAAGGTGAGCAGTGAAAGTGTAGGCGTCTATTTGGAACAATGTGTTAAATTGTTATTAATATTCGAGTGTCGGGTCTTTGTTCAGAGTTCGAAGTTCGAAGATCGCATCGGCCGCGGCGGCGCAAATCGCTGCGATGGATGCACGGTTTGCGCTTACTGTATGTCTAATGGGAGTGTAAGATACAGTACCGCAGATGGTGGAACATTAATCTCGCGGCTGATAGTGCGGCTAATGAAGGAGCCGTTAGTCGGCAGCCTGAAGCGGCTACAGTTACTTGTGCTCTCCCACGAGCTGGCTTGACAGTTGCCAGCCCCGTCATGAGTAGCTGTTTGTCTCTTGTACTTTTTGCTGCAATCGTATGTCATTTGTCTCAACATTTTCCCTACACTTTTTTTTACGAATTTTTGACAAAAGGATTTATGATTTAATATATTTTACATAATACGAAAATAAATTCATCAATCTCAAGTATGTTTGGCTAGGATACCATTCGGCAGGACTGATATTATTTCTAGAGAGTGAATGGCCTTTGCCCTTCTGCTCGCTGCCCTAAGTTCACCTTCTTGGACAATATTTACTTCTATATAATATTATAATGTACCAAACAAAGTACATAATTTTAGATTATGTTGCCTTTATTAATTCTGAGATTCTTATCTTTATTATCTAATAAAAGTACATCTTTCATTGATAAAGTACCTGACTAAAAAGTGACACTCGAAAGTAAGGAATGTAATGTGTGTTCCAGAGGAGGACGAGGAGTGCGGTATGTCGGAGGGCTCGGAGACGTCGGAGGGCGGGCGCGCCGACACGGACGACGAGGGCATCGAGCGCGACGCGGAGCCCGCGCCGCGCCGCCGCCGACGCCTGCGCACCTTCCTGCTCAAGGACGTCGTCGAGGTACCGCCACAGATCGGATAATACCTACTGGCTTCTCATTCCCCACCTTCCCCAGAAACACCTCCTCGTGTGCGTAATTCATGTCTGTTTAAGCAACATTAGCAATTAGCATATTGTTGAATGACAGCCGAGCTCATGTTTGCGCGTTAGAGCTCAAATAGTAATCTGACCACTTTCGACACCATCTTTCGTTAGAATTGTTAATTAAGCTAATTTAATAGAAGCGTTATTATGCATAATCTGTAAAAGTTAATTGGACGGCTGCGGCGTGAGATTAGGTCGACATAATTTGTAAACATAAAATATTTCTTCAGCAATTATGTTCATACTCGCGGAGTACACGTAACGATATTGACACGCAGCGAGGAAGTGTCCGGGCGCCCCGGGCTGTGCCCCGGGCTCGTAGCGGCGCACCGGAGCGCAGTCCTACAGTTTACGAGCGCGCTTTCTTTGGATCGTATTGGGTGAAAGTATGCGACACTGTATACAGGGTGTAATCGTTAAGTGTGCACAGGCGAGTTTTCCGTAAGTATTACAGATAACAAAAAACTTTAAACTGATATCGAAAGTACTTAAACTAAAGAGTAAAATGGCCGTAATAAATTTTTAAAAATAAATCGAGAAATATCAAAAAAATTATCTTGAAACCCTCCCATACATTAAGTATGAAATATGAATATCCCAAATACATTTAATATGAAAGATTTTAGCTTTCTTTTTCTTTTTTTGGTTTTCTGCTTAAATTACTTCGCAAATTTGAAGTGGCATTTTCCACGCTTTTTCCGGACATTTTCACGCATTTTGTGGATATTTTCCGGGAATTTTCCGGGCATTTCCCAGACATTTTCCGGGGATTTTCCGGACATTTCCCTGACATTTCCCAGGCATTTTCCACGCTTTTTCCGGTTTTTTTTTAATGTTAATCCTACGAAAGGTTGTCACAACCGTGGTGACCCGGCCCGTCGACCACGCAACACTCTGAACTCGATCTGTCGCGGCGACGCCTGTTGCTGTCTTATAAGCGGCTTTATATTTTGTATTAGCAATATAATATCGGCAGTTTTACATGTAGCTTATGTAAAACAGTGGAATGCAAACGGTCACAATTGGCCGTTTGCATTAATGAGTCGAGGGAGTCGTTACGAAACGCCGTAATAGCTGCAAGCGCGCGGGTACGATGCTTAGTTAGTACTATACTTATTACTTCCTAATTATAACGGTGTCGATGCCTCGATCATACTGCACATTGAAGTGACGCAAACAAATCAAAGGAGAGCCAGATTTGTAAGAGAGGACGGCTATGTGACGTCATCATAAGCCCCTGCCAGCTAATGCCGCGTCGATTTCTCCAGCGCCGGACCTCTGACCCGCCTATTTACGTTGCGCCGTGTATCTCCTGGCCATTTGTAGCCTTCTGCAAAATAACTTGATGCTATCGAGTCCATTTCGATTAGAGTGCTATTGGAAAATTGTATAACCTACACGAGAGTGACTTGTCTTTAGTGATGAAAGGCATTGAGGATGAAAGTATAGTCGTTTCGTTTCGTTGCTGTGGGGTGCGTGTTATCCTGATGTAAAACCTATATTATTACAAAGTTTCATCCTAATCCGTCTGGAAGTTTTTTCATAAAAGAGCAGCAAACATCCATCTACCCTCACAAAGTTTTGCTTTTATAATATTAACAAAGTAGTAAGAAGGACATATAGGTACTTATTATGACGAGAGAATATTTATCGTAAATTAATAGAAAAAATATTTGGTTAGCGAAAACAGAGAGAAAACCGCAAGACCTCAAGCTTTTCACTTAACCATCTTTAAGAGAAGGAGAAAAATTTAAAGAAGCAATTTCCTCGTTTTCTCAAATACTCCGCAAGTAGGTCGGGCGGCGCCGGCTGCGGTCGACTCTCTTTAAGTCATTTTCGCGGATTGCACCAGTTTCTCTAATTTAGGTCATTCGGGACGACAGCTTTCTGAAGCAGAATCTGAAACATAAAAGCGTTTTTTCAATGTTATGCAATGTTCAGTTCAGCAGACAGCTTTCCGAATAATTATAAATAATAAGAATTCAGCTCAGCAAAGGTGTTATCGCATAATTAATTGAGCGAAGGAGGTGATAAATTATAGCCCCGGTCAGTTTCGGTGAACAATATCCGGCAAACGCTCTCCCATTTACATCATGTTATTTGTTACATACATAATTATAATTAAAAACTTAAGTTACAGTGGTGTCTCTTATATTAGCGAAAGTTGTTATTTAACATTATCTAGAACAAAAAAACGTGATGGGGTCATTGTTTTGCATTCAATGTTGCAAGTGTGTGATTATATTACTTCATTAATTATATCGATAACTTGCTTTTTAGTCTTGCTCTATAGATTGCGATATAATGAAGCGTAACAGTAGCATAATATAATATTGCACACTTATTTAATAAATAAATATTTCTTAACCAATTTGAAAATATTCTTACACACATGAGACACACCTTTTGTGTTTATTCTTCTATTTTATTTCTATAATACTCGACACAGAGCTAAAAGAATGCAATAAGCGGTATTTTAATTTTTGATGTGAGCTTCTTTTGTTGAATATATGAGTCAAATGCCGCTTTTTGCAATGGTGTTATGTGTGTGTGTTGTGTGACGACTGACGAGTACTGAGTTCCCGCTGTGCACTGTGCAGCGCTGCGTGTGGCACTGCGGCGGGCGCGGCGCGCGCGCGCGCGACTCGGCGGCGGCGCACTACCGCGCCGTGTGCCGCGCGCTCGTGGCCGAGGCGCTGGAGCTGGCGTCGTTCCTGGCGCGCGTGCGCGTCACCGCCGCGCGCGACCTCGGCGCGCACGAGGACTCCGCCATGCATCTCGACACGCTGCACTTCTCCGACTGGGTACGTTGCACCCTCCCATCGCTTTTAGCTCGATGTCGCTCCTGAACGCCGACGTTCATGCGACTGAAAACATTCACAAAATTGCGCGGTTCTGATATGTAATTTATCTACCTACAATCTAGATTGAATAAATCGACGACGAACATAGTGGAAAAATATGATTCCTAAAATTATTTATAGCATTTGCTTTATCTACAAACGCTTCTGCTAAATTTTCAAAGTAAGTTCTCAGGAATGTCCGTTGATAATTGATATGCATTGTGGGAGCAGCTCGATAGAAACCAGAATGGTTTGACAGTAATGACCCATATAAATATGAGTGGCGGTGCGCTTTCTTGGAATTCGCTAGGAATTAATTATAACTAAGTGTGTGTCGCACCTGATCCCTGACACACATACCTCTCTACGCAAATAGCTTCTTGCTGGAATTCCGTCTGGCACTACCTGCAACTCGATTTAATTACCACACTTCATCAAGTGCACCGATCATCCACTGCTTATATTATGAAAACAATGAAATTCAGTCTACGCTAAGATATAATATATGTTTCATTTGTGTTTGGCTAGAACCTTGATGGAGGCAAAAAAATTATAAAAATACATAAATGTCTTTAAAAATGCTAATGCTATATTTTTTGTATTATATTTAGTCAAACCGAAGGATTTGGAGAGCGCTACAAGTACGTATCTAGTGTCGTAGAATTGATATTACAAAGTCGCTAATTACGTTAACCCAAGATTTCATTCGTAACATTATTGCTAGTTATATATTATGTAGGTATGCAGTTAAGGTAAATTTATAAAAAAATATATACTATATATAGATGCCCGTCGCGTAGAGCTACGCAAAGTTGCATTCGCTGAATGTTGGCGATCGGTTTCAGGCGAGATTCTGGATGCAAGTGATCGGGGAGCTGCGCATGGGCGTGAAGCTGAAGAAGGTGAACTACTCGCGCACGCCCATCGAGTACGAGCTCACGCCCTACGAGATCCTCATGGACGACATCCGCTCGCGCCGCTACACGCTGCGCAAGGTCGACGGCGCCATCCCGCACAAGTGGGTCTTCCAACTTTCCAAGCGACGCTCGTTGTGCTTGCAGTTTTTAATCATTCTTTTGTTTCGCAGTTCACGTTGAAATTTATAGTTTAAAAAATACCGCTAATCACTTATGGTGTATAACACGCGTGTGTCTTACGCTACAATGCATAAAAAAAACATATCGTATATTAAGAAACACTTCTTACGAATATATGTATACGCATACTCAAAATCCATAATTTAGCTATTAACGATATATTCATTATAAACATTTTAACAGTTGACATAAAATACCTTAGACTTTAGAGCATTACACAGATCTAGCACGAGCATTATACCTATATTATTATTAGTCTGTGATTATACCAACACATGTGTGGTTTTATCATAGGATTGGTTTGAGCGACATCTCGTGGAAAAGATGTGAACTACGGCTTCTTTTCGAACACTGCAGGCCTAAACACTTTTCATCTATTTTCTATACCTATTCGTTTTCTTACGGCGAAATTAGGATTTTTTTAAATCATTATATTGTGTGTTGATCTTAGTATTTCCAATAATTTTCCTTATCCTAATTCAATAAATCATAACTTCATCGCTCGCGCACTATCTGGAAAAAAAAATGGTAGTTTCCGAAAACTTTCAAGATTAGCTTAGCGGCTTCAATCTTAATTTCCCTGAAACAAAAGGAGATTTTTGCATCGGTAAACCATAATTCACAACAACGCTCCTCTGGTGTCATCCGAGTGCTGAATGCTGATAGATTCTTATACTTTAGTACCTATTCCCGTCATACTAGACATTCAAGAGCGAATAATTAATGTATGTAATAGCCAGCTGAAAAATGGGAAAATTGTTCGAAACATATTATAAATAAAATTTCCCCTCATTCCGGTTGGTAATTAAAAAAAACTGCGACGAATGTAAAAAAAAATAATGTTTTTTATGATAAAACTAACCATTTCAGTGATAATTGTGAAAACTTATTTTTTTTAATTGAACTAGAATAATTTTAAAGTAAACTATGTGCATATTAGTAAATCGTTATGAGATTATGCCTTTACTATACATTGATGAATGATGATAACTATTGTCACAGAATAATAACTAGTAGGTAACTAGGTATCCCGTATCCCATTGTACAAGCGTTTTTGCCATTTGTCTAGGCCAGCTGGTATACAAATATAGGTACGGTCGACACGGTCGTTTTACAGTTTTATACTAACATTAAATTTGTTCACAGTGTTAAGAAAGACGCACACGCAATGATACTCGAATTCATAAGAAGTAGACCTCCACTTAAAAAGGTAAGTCACTATGATAATTAATTTTCTTGATATTGAGACTATTACTTTGTAGGTACTTAGTCAATTTTTTTTATTACGATAAAAATGAAAAAATGAAACACCACAAATTCACAGAATTCACGAAATGTAATTTTTAATTTTTTCATCTACTTCGTCATACTAATATTGATTAGGCTGTAATGTATGGTGTGTGTGTACAGGCATCGGAGCGTAAGCTGGCGCCGGCGCGACGCGAGGTGACGCCGCGCGAGCAGCTGCTGCGCTCCATCCAGCTCGGGCGGCCGCTGCGCCCCACGCCCTACTCGCACCACTCGCACCACTCGCACCACTCGCCCCACTCGCACCACTCGCACCACTCGCACCACTCGCCCCGCGCCGCCTACTCGCGCACGCACCGTGAGTACCGCAACGTCAACCTTTATACACGGAGACATTTGTTTCAGCGATACACGACGCAAACACGAATTTACAATAAACGTTTCACGGACAACATAAATACCACATTGGGGCCTTCATGAAAAGATTTAAGATTTCTCTTTAAAAGGCCGGCAAAGTACCGGTGTAAAACCACCATTGTCACTAGTGTTTATGGGCGGTGATGAGCAACTAACATAAGGTGACCGACCTGCCCCTTTGATATGGGTTCGACATAAAAAAAATATACAAGCTTTTAAATTTCCTGAAACAGGTAAATCTTCGGTGAATAATTTGACTGTTATACGGCGCCTGACGGAGCGACTTGGCAAAAACGATTATCGGCTGTATCGCTTGTGTGTAGTGTGTAAATAAAAAGAGGTGCTTTAGGAGAGTTCGCGCAAGTTTTGCATCGAAATTGTTAAACCTTGTTATGATTGCTAACAACAAATAAATTAAGAATGCTTTGTTGAAGCCCAAACGTATAGTATCATAGTTTCTCAGTAAAGTGTAGCATAAATGGGTGCTTGAGAATATTCAAATATCTTGAGAGATAACGAGAGCCTCCAGCTGCTGTCCCTGAGGATGAAGTGGAGGGTTATTTGTATGCAAATGGAATATTAGATAAAGCTGGAAGGATTCACTTTGATCTAACAACGAAACGATAAATTAAATGTTATCCACGGAATAAAAACTACATACCTACATACTGATAGCAGTGAACAATTTATGATAGCTTTTTGGTTTAGCATTACATTAAATATCAGATATAAACGCGCCTTTGTTCCTTGCTTGTTTTTTTTATCTTCATTGATGATTCGCTGCTAAGTGATGAAATAAGGCCCAATGCAACCACAATTATTTTTTTTGAAATTCAAGTCACGGTACCTGGGATTACTTGAAATATTAAAAAAATATTATGTACCTACCTCTTTTCTTTCTTTCTAAAATAGAACCTTCACCAGCGTTCGTTTTTAGCACAGGTTTTTAGGATATATTTTTGTGGTAACCATCTTAGTAAACTTCCTACGTGCACGGATATTGTTACCACAATATTATGATATTTGACAATAATACTTACTGTGTTGAAACTTGAAAGCATATGACTAATTTATATTTCTATTTTATCGGAAAAAATTACTAAATTACTAAATGATAAATGAAAATTACATACACACACCCACATAAAATACTACTCTGATTCAGCTCTTTTTTATAATCTAGAATTCTAGATATATTTCCTGTGGATAAACTCGTAATGTAGTCTGCGTTTGCAAATTATTATAGGTATAAGTTAATTTTTGTTCAATATCTCTACCATACACAACACTAAGGAACTATAACGAAATATACAAACGAATATTCATTCGAATGTACAAAAATCTTTTCATTAAATTAATTGGGACATTTACAATACTATAAAGTAGATTTTGGTTATAATCCATAGAAACCCTATTATATGTATTGAATGAGACGTTTTAATATTTATTTAATTTTTTGTTATACACTTTCTTTCTTTCTTTTACTTTCGCTATTCAGCATGCATACACACAAACAAACAACAATGTCGGAACACAACTTCCTCTTAGGCGTTTCCGCGGCGACTGGAAACTGTTATGACTGGAAACTTTGTTACATCTTACATGAAATGTTTTCTAACTTCATTACTCAAATAGTTATTATTTTTCAGGTCCTATCATATCCTGCCCCGATCCCTTTTCTTGATCCCGAAAGCCACTCTCTTTGGATTTCAAAAAAAAGGAGAACACTTTTTCATATGCTATTTTATAATTGTTTATTTTGATACATTAAATAAAATATGAATCTCATTACCTTTGTCTTTTCATTGCGTAGGTTAGTATTACATAACACAATAACTACAATGGATGGAATGTAGTATGTATAATTTAGGACAGTCTTTCACTTGCATGAATATTTACACATCGCACTAATCGCTTCACTTGTACAATTACATATAATTATATTTTATTTATAAGATATGTGAAGTATTCGTATCGCGCATGTTCAACGTTTCTCTAAATACCTGGAAAGTGCAAATTAGTGATTAACAATCGAGCCCGAATTTCCTGATTCAGGACGATAAAATTACGATTCCAAAAATACTAAGTACATATACTATAAATAATTAATTAAAACTACTGATACATTCTTTCCGATCCATTTATTTACCAAACTTAAAAAATGAACGGACTTGACACCATAAGAAACCGAATAACAAACGATCGACCTGAAAATACCTAGATTAGAACTAAGATTTATCAGCTGAATCAGATGTCACAGATTTATATGGCGATGTTCCTGTCTTCAACTTAGTAAAATTTAAAAAAGGTGTATTGCAAGTCGGATTTGCGACACAATAAGGGTTCTGTCGACATGAGCTTAATAGCAACTGCAAAAAAATATTGGTGATCCATCCAATTAATTACCGTTGAGTCTCAATTGTTTACTATATGATGATGTTATAGCGGCAACAGAAATACTGATGGTAACGTGCACGTGTCATCAATCATAATCAATCATAAAAGTTTTTAAAATTGGTCTTGGCAGAATATCAGCGTCATTTTGAATTATAACATTATTCTTAGCCAAAATACCTGGTGACAGACGGACGCACAGACAGATAGACAGACAGCTAAGTAGGGTTCTGTTTTCACTATACTCGTGCTGGAGGCCCGGAGCGGCGCGCACGCTCTCACGAGCGCTTATCTGATGCACCGAGCTCCAGTTTCGAAACCCCGCATTACCTCAGCCACAATGGACTCTCCGACCCCATCCGTTATGTACTTCATTATTATTCACACCGCATGAGAAACGCCAGCGCTTCAGTTTGGCAAACATTTCGCCATACGGTTTCGGTGGACTTAGAAATGGCTTTAGTTTTAGTAGGTTATCACTTAGGTATTTGTCGTGTCACACTGCACACATTACCAAATTTAATTTGAATATATATGAAATTACTGATTTAAATTTTAAATGTTGCTTTGTTTGAAATTAATTAATTTATACGGCTTGGCCATAATGTTATGGAAATAAGACAATTTATATAATATCCTTCTTCATGTACTAACTCGGTAGTAACTCGGATGTCGACAGATTAAACATTGTGAGAATTTCGTTAATATTACGCAAGATTTCTCATGATGGAATACAGATCTAATATTTGGAATGAAACTAAACTTAAAAGCATTTCCCATTGAAAGAACGTTTGCAACACGAGTCTGCGAGCTGCGCGTCGAGCGAGTCTCCCCTTTGCTAGTGGCTAGTGGCGTCGCGTCGCGTCCGTCCGCGTCGTGATGAACTTTCGCGGCCAGTGATGAAACTTGGATATTTTAAAAGAGCAATATATTGTGAGCAAAAGGGAAGGAAATTATGGACTCAAATCTCGAAACGATTATAGGAACAGAGATATTTAGTTTTCTATTTCTCATTTACCTAAAGGATTTATTAGAAGATATTTCTGGGTTTTTAGGTTTCTCCTTTATTGATTTAAGAATTCTAATCAAACTAGATATTTTTAATAATTTATCATCGAGTTTCAAATATTCCTGATAACACAAATGTAAAATAGGAGCGTTACATAAACTGAGATTAATCACAGTTTACGTAACGCTGCTTTTATGTAGCACGTCTCCGGGAAGTCTAGGTCGGCGCGGAAGACCTGTATATTGATCCGCGATCCGAACTTGCGTATTCACTCCAAGGGCGCCGCTACAACCGTCAATTCAGCTCGTCAGCCCCCGCGCCTTCTGGATCGTCGTGCGTGTCAAGCAGCTAGATCATAAAACCCACGGCGGGTTTTATCTAGCTGCTTCAATTTGATTGAAACCCTTATAAAATTTTTAATTTTACATAGATTTAAACTTAACAATACATTTTGCTCTTAGATTACCTACGTAATACACGTATTCATTCTTGATTTAAATTTTCTCGTGGGAGTTTCTTTCTACGCTTCGAGAGTTTAAACTTAGAATACAAATACATAAACCAATTTAGTGGATGTTACGGATATGGGACACTTGCAATACGTCCATACGTCGATATCCACGCGATATAGCGCAGTAATTCGATTAAGCCCTAATGCTTCCGATGCAGCCAGGAAGCCGATTAAAGTCTCTCCTTGACATGTCCTACTTTTCCAGTACAAAACTGATACTTCGTGATTCAATAATGTATTAGTACGTAATAATTTTATTGCATTGGTAATCAATTGGTGACTATTCTGTAGATTCATAACATCCCAATTTATGGACACTATTTATCTACGATAAATTATTTCAGACTTTGCAACAGCATCTTTTCGCGTAGTCAAAGAAAAACCAGCAAACAACGATAAAACCTATCCCATGTCCTTTCCCAGGTATAAAGCTATCTCTCTACCAAATTTGAAATAAATCCATGCAGTACTTTTTGAGTTTAGTCCGGACATACATACAAACAAACAGATAAACAGGCAATAATTCTTAAAATTATATTTTTTGTTTCGATATCGATTGTAGATCACGCTACAAGTATTCTTTAGAAAAATATTCAATGTACAGTTTTGATTTTCCTACCGTTTTATTATATTATAATATCTATCTATCTATTATATATATATATATATATATATATATATATATCTATCTATCTATTATATTATAATATCTATCTAAGATTAAAATTCCATACGTAGTTTGCGTAATTTTAATGATTATTCTAGAACAAGAGTGACACGACACAGTTTAAATACAAGTTCTCGTTAATCGAATGTCCTATTTCGATTTAATGATTACATGGTAATGATGCGAAATAATAAACAAAAACCAGTTTGTGACGCGGTCCGTCGTCCGGTAGTGGACTGTGGAGTGTTGTGGCTTGGCAGTGCTAGCGCTCGGCCTGCACTCCGCAGTGCGCACCGCCACGGCACGCGGCACTCGGCATCAGCAGGCTCTCGGCGGCGGCGCCTCGCGCTCACGGTCCACGCTCCACGCTCCACAGTGATAGTGCGCTCGCTCGACCTCTCACACGTTTGTTCTATTCTATCAGTATATTTTTATTTAATGTGTTTGTGTGCTAATTTTTTTCATTTTGACTTTAGGTGTATGTGAAAATATATATAGTAGAAGAAAAATAACATTAATTATGTAATCTTCGTCAACGTTTCGAGGTGCGGAATGAAACGCATTCGAGTGCAATAAATATTTGTATTTACCGTGGGAAATACGTTTACAGTGAACGTGTTCATTGAAGCTGTGCACATACTTTTGAACGATTCAGTGACAAAATATCGACAAAGAAGGATTCTCGTGCGAGCGATAAGACGGATTTCCAAACATGGGAGTCTGCGTCACGAGCACGTTGGCCATGGAAATAAGCCGTAAGTGAAAAATCCGTAACTCCGATAACGACATTTTCTTTGGCCGCGTTTGAGATACAATTCTACAGTGACAAAAACTGTATTTCGTAACGCAATAAAACTTTATACTAATGTAGGTTAAGACTCCGACAGTTCGTGACCGTACTACGAGCGACAGATTTTTATCTAGATAACTGGATCTTTTGTGATAACACAACTAGCGTTCCGTTACTGCTACTTTTAATAAATAAGTTTTACTATGAAATTTTATTGAATGTGCTCGGTTAATTTTTGGAAAGGTCTAAGGTACTATTTAATATTTATCTGCATTCTGCGGCCACTAATTAGGTTGCGATGGATCGTTATTTGCCAAAATAACTTCCCTAACTTTTTCTGCATCTTGAAAAACATTACCAATGTATTTCCAAAGGTGATAAGATCGAAACATGATCCATAATATGCTATTGATAAGTCATCATCAGTCGTTACGAAATTGTTTAATATTATTATAAATAACCAAAATATAGATGTAAACACTCTGTACCGATAACCAGAGATGTTTACAAACAACAATGAAAGCGCATACAAGAGAATAATTGTCACAACGCATACAAACAGATCGTGTTAAAAATTTAACCGATTGCTTATGACCATGCCAAAGAACTTTGAATGAATAGATATTTCTCAACTTTATTTTTGTTTAGGAACAATAAACAAATGGATCCGTGTTATTATAACGGTGCTAAGGGTTCTGGGTCATTTAGCGCGCTGAGAGCTCCAACCGTTACAGAAATTAGTCACACACGCGTCGGCGCAGATCCTTCTCAGTACTCACTGTCTCGTGTCTTGACTCAGTCCCAAGAGGATGCGGCGTGACCTGAACTCCATCCTCTTTATTTGTATCGAAAGTGAAAGCTTCAATTTACTAAAAATAAATTGGCTCTCAGATTGTTTTTAAAATATTTCCGGAATGCTGGTAAAAATTAAGATTGTAATGCGCTTACGCTTAACTTTGCCTATTATATTAAATATGACGTAGTACAGTATTAAGATGTAATTTAGTTCGCAGCTACTTTTTCCCACAAGTCAACCGAAGGGATCGCTGCTCCATCTCCGATCGCTTTAAATTCGCTCCGTGTCATTACGGCCGTGGCGATAGTTTCTTAGAAAAGTTATAAGCAGTCACTTTCGTTGCGCACTGCGATGGGAATCGTTTATTTACTGCGACCCTGGTCACCGCTTACATCGGCGCCCGCTCGCCCGCGCCCTTCTCTATCGATTTTCGGTCATGTTAATCAAATTCAATATTATCTATATGTTTTATTGATCAGTTTATTACAGTCGCTTGGTTCAGTTAAAGACACAAACTCGACACGAAACGTTTAATGATATTTAATTGAAGTACGAAGCGCATACTGTTTATACATACATAATATATACGAGAAGAGTAAAATGCACACACACACACAATTTGATAAAGTGTAACACAACAGTAGCAGTAATAGAGTCATCTGATAAACTTCGAACCATAAGTATCGAATAGAAAACATGATATCGTTAGGAAGTCAATCCTGATTGTAATGTAACGAAGCAAGGTACCTATCTACTGATTGCACAAGACGTGAACTGTGAAGCGATACTCACAAGAGGGCAGCGGCGCGGCGGCCGCGGCGGCCCGAGCCTCGCGAGCGCCTTTGCGCCCCACGCCGCGCCCGGTTATGTGTGCATTGTGCACAGCTGTGCAGATCGTAACCGGACTGTTACATAGTCAAATTATTGGAGGAGCCTTATTGCTTTCTGTGAAGTGGAAACTTTCCTAATTTCAATCCATTGTTTACCGATTATTCCATACACAAAAAACTACAACTCTAATGTGGAAATAAAATAAATAACCGGTCAACTGCGTATCGGGCTAGTAAAGGGTTCCAGTGTTTCCACAGTGTTTCCCATGAAATGAAACAACTGACACATCTTTGACATTTCTATAAACTTGTAAAGGGAAAAAAAATGAGGAAAAAAACCGGCCAAGTGCGAGTCGGGCTCGCGCACAAAGGGTTCCGTAGCAGCAAATATAATAAATTACAGTTAAATCAACCTATCTCAAAAACTATAAGAGATACTTTGATCAAACCAAAAATCGTTGAAAGAGTTAATTAGCATGCATCACCTCTATTTTTTTTAGAATTTTATACCCCGTAGTTATAAAAATAGAGGGGGGGGGGACATACTTTTTACGACTTTGAGAGCTGATATCTCAAAAACCGTTCACTTTAAGAAAAATGTTTTTTAGAAAACTTTATATCATTTTAAAAGACCTTTCCATTGATACCCCACACGGGTATCTACATCGAAAAAAAAAAATTCATCCCTCAGTTACATGTATGGGGGGCCCCACCCCCAATTCTTTTTTTTACTATTTAGTGTCATATTTTTGTAGCGGTTCATACAACACATATTCCCATCAAATTTCATCACTGTAGTACTTATAGTTTCCGAGTAAATCGGCTGTGACAGACGGACAGACGGACAGACGGACAGACGGACATGACGAAACTATAAGGGTTCCGTTTTTGCCATTTTGGCTACGGAACCCTAAAAATGGGAGTTTTCTTTTTAACTTCGTAACTTATATCATGACTGGGCTATGAAATCTATATTATTGTTAAAAGATACCTATCGATACAGATCCCGGAAAAAATATCATTCCCAATATACGTGCAGTGGAGATACCCTTTATTTTTTTTTTTGTTTATTTTAAGAATTTATTTTAGTCTAATATTTATAAATAAAAATAAATCTACACAAAAAATGGTCACCCATCCAATTTATGACATAACCAACCGGAGTAAAATGGGTCACGAGTAATGACAACTCTCAAAGTAATACTATAGCAACAATGAGCCAACACCATAGGGTTTGCAAGAAAACCAGAAGCCTTTTGGCGCTGTAGAGAAAAAAATGTGTTTCCCGTTTTTTATAATAAAGTATTCACAATAAATCAACATTATATATAGTAGGTAAGATAGTAGGTTTATTAATCAGTCAAGTTGAAGTGAACAATACTTCCAGGCCAAGGATTTATCTTATGTCTATAATAATATGCCTTTTTATAATAATAATTGGTACCATGCCAGACGTAGTATGGGTACTGGGTAGGTATTGTTTATTGAAGAGACAAAATTAATTATTATGCTAAGCACCTAGTTAATGTAAAGTATACGTTTGAAGTTTATAAATTAAAATATAATTATGATTGAAATAATTATTTTGAAATCACAAGTGTCTTCCGATGGTCTTCCGGGAAGTCTCCACTTGGTTTATCAGATTCAATAATTTTATTAATAAGTAATGATTGTTATGATAAAATTAGATCGCAGTCACGTTCTGAAGAAAAGTAACATAAGTGATAATGTTTACACAACGTTTTGTGAGAAATTCTTTAATTGTATGGCAATGTGTTGGCACTTGGGTAACTGACCTTGAGGCGCGCTCGACCCGTTGACTAAAGTGCTTCTCGCTTTGTGTAGCGGGTAAGCACTAAGCGACATGTACGTGCCTTGGACTGACGACACTCTCATCATCATCGACTGATATTTATTATACAGCCTTAGGTATTGATGAATGTGCCTTTATAATGTGGTATTGAATGTTTTCATGAAAAAATTGAAATCTGAAAATTCATACATTAACTATGTACTACTTATAAATATTTCTGTTCAAATCGCAATTAGCAATTCTGGGCAAAAAGATCCAACTCCAGAGCTCGCCATGTGCCCCGAGGGCCGAGGCAGCAGGCCGCTCGCCGCCCGCCGTGCGATTATTGCGCCATTCGTGATGCAGAACCAACCGTACCTTTCGAAAATAGCTTTGCGTTCACATGATCAGATTTGCAATTATGGTAAATTTGCGATTGTTAGGTGCAAGATAATATTTGTATTTTGAATTAGAGCGCTTCCAAGCTACATTATATTATTAAAATTCATAGACAGTGTTCTTTTTCTTATTTAGATTCCATAACATAGAAATCTATACATATAATAAATCTGTAGAAGGGTCAATTCTGTACATTGAAAATATTGAAAAAATAACTAGCAGGGGGTGTTACTGGATCGATACCAAACCCAAATATGTGATTAAAAAAATTTTTGTCTGTCTGTCTGTCTGTCTGTCTGTATGTGAAGACATCACGTGAAAACTACCGGTTCGATTTTGATGAAACTTGGTATAATTATACCTTATTATCCTGGGCGTAAAATAGGATACTTTTTATCCTGGAAAAATACGTAGAAAAAAAATTAATCTCAATTTTTCAGTTATCCATAGACGTTGTTCTGTAGTAGGTACCGCGAACACACGTTGCGTATTATTATAGACCTAGCCGTATTTGGGTCCAATAGATATTTATAAGATGTCATTGTCCGAGTTACTCAAAATGGAGAAATAAACCATCCACGCAAAGACCGACATCCGCGCGGACGGAGTCGCGGGCGGAAGCTAGTTTTAAATATTTTTAGAGAAATAAAGTAAATTTTCAAGGCGTCACTTCGAGAAGTCTTCACATGTCTCCGACCTGTTTCTTCTGAATAAAGAAGTAGTGCACTTTTAGACCGATATAAACTATCTTTCACAGACTTCCAATAAACACCATGTAACTTGTTTACAATCTCAAACTCGTTTTAAAAGTCAGTAAAAGGCTTGGCAAGGTTGACCGCCGCTCTACTATTCCACGTTCAATAATCTCGGTTTGGAAACCATTCTATTATCCACGATATGAGCCGTATGAGCGCTATATAATATTTACTGGGCTGGAATGAGTTGTAGGTTTATTATATGCTATGCACGTAAATGTGTATATGTCGAAGCCATATCGTAGATTTGCTCATTTCATGAAATGATTGATCATTAATTCATCAGGCCACATCATGATGTGGTTTGAGCAGATCAATGATAAGAAATCGTTTATCGATATGGGCAACTAAACGCGCGGTTTTTTCATGAAATGATCAAAATTATTTGATCATATCGTAAAGTGGTTACATTAATTATTGGTGCAAGCGCTGTGTTTATGTGTGAAGATGGGGGCCGCTGGCGAAAATTTCATTATTCGCAGTTAAAAACTTCATAATTCGTTTAATTACAAAATGAAGAAAGTCAAGCAAAGAATTTACGACGAAGAGGTTCGAGTGGCACTATGGAAACTGCGGATAGGTATCTTATATTCAACAAAAAATGCGTCTAAAATCCTTTAGCTATATTTATTAATCCTACTATATTATTATAATTGTTTATTTTCTAAAAAGCTATTCGCTTCTGGCACTCGCCGGCTGCTGCCGCGGCACGCTCCCTTTGCTTGCTCGGCTCGTGCGTTGTTTATCAAAGTCTAGCCTAACCTAACCTGTTTCCTATTACAAAAACGATTCCCTTCTGGCACTCGCCAGCCTCTGCCACGCCACTAACTTATATGACAATAAACAAGTGCTAAAAATATTCTGAATTTTTTAAATATTTAATTGACTCCCTATATTTTATACAATCTGGCCAAATGTGAATGACAAAATCGTGAAACATTGTGGTCACGACATATTATATGTATATGTAATACAATAGAAAACACGTTAGGCGGCTAGGAGAGGCGGCCGCCAGCAGGCTGGGAGCGTCGCGCACGTGTGCGTGACACTTGATCACATTTCACATGTGGAAGAAATTGGATTACCGTAATATCATGTTCCAGCACTTTTCCGATCCAACTATTATGTACCTAGTTTGTAGGTTTCGCTTTTACAGAGTTCCTATTTATGTATCTATCATTCTATCAAATTCTTTTGTGCGACTGAAACGTGTAATCAGTTACTTATCGTGGTTACTTGCGACAACTTTCGCTCGAAACGACATGGGTATAAACAGAAAAGTAAGATCGTTCCGCGACGCTTCTGTTATATTATTTTCTCATGTAGGTACCTAAGTATGCTAGTTCCCAGAGAAAAACTTTATTAACAATGCTCGTCACATTCCTCAGTAGTCTGTAATATATAATACGGGATGTGTAAACATTATGTAACACGTGCTGCGAGCCGTTTATACGGTTCGCTGAAAAGTCAAACCGTTGCAAAGTATGCTCATTGCTCAGTTATGTGATTTACTTAACTTCATTTCCTCCTCATCTAGGTTACTTAATCGCGGTTTGTATAAACACGTTGCTAGGCTATGTAACGCATTGCGCGCGGGAAATATTATGCTACATGATATCGAAAAACTTACATCTTTTATTGCATCTGGGAAATGTTCGGCGGGGAGGGTCCCGACGCGCATGCGGCCCGCGCAACCCTCGCGCCAATATGGCGGGCCTCGCCACCTCTCCAGCACGCGCCTTCTGTTTACGTTGCTCTTTGCGAGCTCGAGTCTCATATCGACTTATATAGAAGCAACGGCTAGTACCATATATACGAGATATTAAATTGAAGATATTCGATTTCTGAAAACATTAAACGTGATCGTGTACCCCGAGGGAGGTGTTTGTGTCGTGTATAAGTGCAGTGCGGCGGAGTGCATCTCGCCGTTATAGGTCAATGCCATTCGGATCGAGTACGTACTCCGGCGGTGTCCTCGTTCCGCGCACTAACCCACTTGTAGAAAATTTCTATACACTTTACGCCCTATATCTGATAATCGATTAATTTCACGGAAACGAGCCGCGTAGCTAAAATCGATTAAGAGAATCGATCGATGGCCATGGGATTCTGAGAAACAGAGAGGTCGAGATCATACCGCAGAGTAGGGTCGGATCGGGCGCGAAGGCGGCGGGCAAGCTGCGGCGCTCGCGCGTATCGCCGGCGGCGCTGCTGCTGGCGCGGCCGGTGTCGGGGCTGCTGGAGCCGCCGCGCAGCCCCGACGAGCCGCCGCTCGATGTGGCGCAGGACAAGGCCTACTGGGGCAGCGTTGCCGACGCTATGACGAGTAATTGTAACCCTTATCTCATTCGCACCCAACTTGAAGTGTATTCCAATTCTGAAGAGTGGATGGCGCCTTTTCGTGAACCATACTCCGTTTCCTTACATTGGATGTTCACCCTAGCGTTATGTAGGTTTCGCGTTTACCCCATTTGACGTAAAAGCTGCCTTGCGTGTTGTTTAAAGTTAACCCTAACCGAATACACTGAGGGAAGTGACCCCCTCGTTCGAGCTATAGTCATATTGTGGTTCGAATGGAATCGAACTTAAACTAATTATTATTATATTATATATATATTGGTCCATTAATAAATATCCAAATTGGGATTGAACAAATATTGCACGAACGAAGCTCCAATGTAAAGGTCAAGGTTCAAAGTTTGAGCTAAACTTGCGTCACTTGTACCCTGCTCCCCAACTCAACTTGTCAGGAGGACGGCCGTACAAAAAAAAACAATTATGTACCTATACTATGTTTTTTTGTTAAATACTTAGTAATTTAAATGTTAATATTCATGACTTCCCGCATCCCGCGGTTTCATCCGCGTAAATGAGCTTATCCTTTTAATCCTAATCCTTATTAAATATCAGAATAAAAAGTATCAAATTTACACATTTTTCTACTTCTATAGAACTAGCTGTGCTCCGCGGTTTTACCCGCAGTGCTCCGCTCCTGTTGGTCTTAGCGAGATGGTATATAAGATGGGGGTTGTAGGCTTCCTCGATAAATGGGCTATCTAACACCGAAAGATTTTTCCAAATCGGACCGGTAGTTCCCGAGATTAGCGCATTCAAATACACAAACAAACTCTTCAGCTTTATAATATTAGTAAAGATAGTATTGCTGATATAGATATAAGAAAGATTCAGGAATTTCGTACGTCATATTGTTAATAAAAAAAAATGCAAAATACCAATAATTAATGTAAATAAGTTGGCATTTAGTAAAGGCCTTTAGAGTTTGCCCAGAACGGTCAGATCAAGGCCAATCTCAGATCGAGAGGTTCGACTGCGCATTGTCTGAGCGGATCCGAAGTCATGTTTCACCTTCTTTCTGATATGTGAACAATGTTCTATGTTTACAGCGACAAGCGGAGGCGTGAGCGGCAGCGGGCCGGGCGGCGGCGGGGGAGTGGGCGGCGGGGAGGCGCGGCGCGCGGGCGGCGGGGACGTCACGCCGCACGCGCCGCCGCAGCGGAGGCTCATCAAAGTTGACTTTGATAATCTTGAGGTAACTAAAAGTTTAATCGTATGAGAAATAATAATACGGCATGCCACCCTACTGTCAAGTGAATTAAACGAAGTGTCACTGATTCCAACACAGCACGTTGTTTATTGAGAGTAGCAGTACGATAATTAAACAGCCATATCTACATCGTTATGCTAAAGAAGTTTTTGCTATTAATGTGTATTCATCTATGTAAAGTGTAAGGCAGTACCCAGTTTGCTTATTAACTACATCGCGTGTCGCATGTGACTTGTCTCCTGCGCTAGTTGGTTTCGCCGTTCGCGGCTCGCGGGCGCGCGTGTCGTTGACTTGGAGCCATTATTATAGACAAATCCTATTATCGCCGCGACACGTCCGCATCACTGATGCGGAAAATGTGATTTTGTATTTTTCGATTTAATTAACTATTCTTACAGTGTGATACGAAAACATTTATATACGACGGGATTGGACGGCATAATAGTTAATGTTTTTGACAACGAGTGACTCCAAGTGAATAAGATTATTCGACAAATCGTGAATCGTTGGAAAATACAGAGAAACACTAATTATATCAATTTAAGGGGCTGACAACACCAAATTGAAGTTATTTGAGCAGTTTTTTAAGAAAATATATTTATTCTAGCCCATCAAAAAAAATATGTTAATATTCATCATATTATTTCGAAGAAACGTGGACGGACTCGGTACATAATTGGACGAAATCGACTCTATAGAAAATAATTGCAAAGATTGTCTTTATTTTTTTTGACGTACGGGTCTGCAATTTAAAACACGAAGTCAACATATTCATACCTGAAACTCTATCGAGTCATATTTCGTATATGGCCCACACTTTTCCTTAAATCACATATTTTCTTATTATTTTCTTCTACGACCTGGCCCCGCCAAGTAACAGTGATATTGCGCTCTCGTTTGCGCACACTGTCCAGTTGTATGGGAGTAAATGAGAGCGCAATCACTGTTATATTTGCTCATAACAGCCCCTTAAGCGCAGAAAATACTATATTTTGACTATTAGGTACAGTATTCCAATTTTTTCCTTCCAATAGGCAATAGTGCTAAGTAAAGTTAGACACACATGAACTTTAAATGATAAATGGAAAGCAAGCGTGCGAGCCGCACGGAGCTAGGTCTGGCGCGGAAAGCTGTGACCTAGATCTTCCGCTGCGAGTGATGCAATGCGGACGCGACGGTGCCTGCTCTGCTCCGCTCGCCCTTGTACTGACGCGAATCGTTTCAATTTATTTAACAAATCAATATTTTTGCTTAGCCATAATAATATAAAAATTATGAAGAAATATTAAAATAAAATCATAATAATTTTTTCCACAGTCGTTTGGACCACGGCGCGGGCCATAGCTAAAGGCCATAGTTATAAGACATGTAAAAAAAATGTACTGAGCATAGAGTGCAGTTATTGCGTAGCCGGTTTACGTAACGTAATTATGGTTTATGAACCATAATGTAACCTTATTGCTTCACTTATCAATGTAACAACTGCAGAAATTGCGGCTAATAAATAATATGGCAATTATGTGTGAATTACACATAACTTGTTAACAATAACAATTATTATAATATTATTAATTAATATTATAAAATGTGTCCTTGGCGGCTATTTTAAAGTTAGGTACTTAGATAATCTTAAAAAAAAATTGATTAAAAAGTATGTTGATGTTGAGCGCATGTGTTGTTTTTTCGCTAAGGACGATGAGGACGAGGAGGACACGGAGCCGTGCGCCAGCCCCGAGCGGCCGCTGCCGCTGCCGCGTCTCTCCGCACCGCGTCAGCCACCCAAGCCCTGGAAGAGAACTGGTGACTACATTATCTTATCCATTACTGGGTATTCACCCGCCTTACGACTCGGTTGTCTTATATATTATAGCATCGGAATGTAATTATAGTACGATCGAGTGCGCTAATTAATACGAACACGCAGGCTTTCGCACGGGTGCGGATTGTACCTACATTTCTTAAAAAATCTATTATTGTATGAATACCTTTATTTAATAATTTTCTTGCGGCACGATAGGCGATTCGAATGTAGTTACCGATAAATATTAATATCGAGCAGATTCCTGGGTTCGGACAGATTTGAAATGTAGGACTATGGTGAGCATCAGCCTTGCTAAAGTTTGCCCTTTTTCCGAACTCGCGACGAATGTGACGCCGGCTGGCGTGCATGTGGTGTGGCGTGGCCGGTCGTGGCTGGTCGTGGCCGGTCGTGGCGCAGTGGTGGAGCCGCCGCGGGCGCCGCCGCGCGCGCACATCTCGCACCACGAGTACCACCAGTTCTGCGACGAAACTCTCGAATGTACGCTGCATGTCTCGCCACTGTCATCAGCTTCCTATGAGTCGTGCAATTGGCGCTTTGTGTTTCGCATACACGTACATACATGTTGTTATTCAGCTGTCAGTTCTGGGATTCACCTGCGACCTTTTTATTTTTCAGCTTTTTATGTCAAGGCATGAACCATTTTATGAAGTTTTGTTGCTTTATTGACACAATTAATCGCAAGCTATCAGTAGAACATTTACAGTACTTCAATTGCAATCATTTTTTAAGTAATGTTCACAGTTTAGGATCTAGGTACTCGAAATTAAAATAACTTCCGATCCCGATTTTTTATATTTACTACTAGGGTAATGCTATTGGACATAAGAAAACCCGCCTTATTCATTCCCTAGATTTCCGGAGTAAAAATATGCCCTTTCTTAAGAGTCAAGGTACTTACTAAATTTCATACAAATCGGTTGAGTGGTTTAGGCTTGAATTAGAGACAGACAGACAGAGTTAATTTCGCATTTATAATGTTATTATCTAATATTAGTATAGATAGTTTTTCAATTTGATCAAAGTAACAATCATAATTTCTGAAAATATGTAGGTACCATATTATTATCTGTTTTATATCCCTTAAAAGTGTCGCAATGCTATAATATAAAACGGAAAACATAATTGGATACCGTCATCTGCGGGTTTTCCCGCTCATTCTGTGTTTTACGTGCGAGTAACAACTAACGTTTAGCGCGTTGCAACTTGCAGCGTACGACCTGGCGACGCAGTGCCCGTCGCGGCGCGCGTCCATGCGGCGCCACACGCTGGCGCACGCCGTGCCCCCCACCGACGGCGCGCAGTCGCTGCCCCACTCCAGGTACTAAACAAATACTCTGCACCATGTACGAATTGTACGATCATTGTGTATACGCTCGTGACTTTATGAGAGTTCTAATACCGATATTGTCGCAAATTTGATAAAAGCGTATGTTGTCCAGGCCAGGATCGCGCGCGTCTTGCGGCGGCGGCGCGTCACTGGCGAGCAGCGAGGCGGAGGGCGCGGCCGAGCTGTCGTGGTCGCGCTCCTCGCTGCAGGACGAGCTCATCAAGTCGGTTAGTGGCAGCCCTCTGTGCGTCTCGCATGTGAGTAGAGCTAGTGCTTAGCGGCCTACGCCGTCCAACTCGCGCCGTATGAGAGTACTCGATCTTACTGAGTGAGGTGAGATTCGAGGTACAATGGTACTTTCGTATACGAAGTCTAAATTATATAGCGTGCAATGTGCATGGAAAATCGTTCAGTTTCAGTGGGGGGCTTAATCGAAGGCGGAAGGGGCGTTGAAACTACAAATATCTACATGTACTGAGTGCTGTAAAATAAGTACTGTTTGCAATTATAGTCCTTCACTGTGTTTAGTTTTTGGTCGGTTTGGTAGTTCTAGTTCTCACACATGGAAAATATACTAAATGGTAAAGTAATATAGAGATATAGTGCATGGCTGCATGTTTTCATTAGCAATATTTTCACACGTCGGAAAATAAGGTATCAGAGAGAGATTTCTGTTCGAGTACCTATATAACTTAAAATAGTTGTAATAATTATTTAAAATCTCGATCCCTTTAAATTAATCACTATCGTGTCGATCGTATCCTCCCAAAACTGTCAAAGTTGCGATTGAAGATGCGTTATACGTTACAGAAGCAATGGCAAGAGGCGATCATGAGCGAGGAGCGGCTGTCGCTGACGCTGGAGGAGATCGTGCACATCCGCTCCGTGCTCACCAAGGCGGAGCTCGAGGTGCTCCCCGTCGAGGGCCGCGTCAAAGAGGACGTCGAGAAGAGACGGGTACGCGTTTAATCTATTTTTCCTCCGTATCTATACCGTCGACGGTCAACATGTTTAAAGAAATTTTTTTTTTCAGGTTTGTTTCCTGTGCTTAAAGACGAGATTCGGCATATTCGGGCCCTGGGGCCAAAAATGTAAACTATGTAAAAAGACTGTCTGTCAAAAGTGCTGTTCTAAGGTGAGACCCGCGACGTACCGCCAAGTTTACCCCCACATGTTCCAATCTCGATATAGTTCTGTGGTTACGCGCGTAGGTGTGCGTAATGAGAACGAGACGCACCTAGAGAGATTGGAACGAAAGATTCGAGCTTAATAATAATAATCGACACCCGCCTCTCGCTCGGCAGATGCGCATCCCGACGGAGCACTTCGCGCACGTGCCGGTGGTGCTGCTGAGCCCGTCGCTGCTGCCGTCGCCCGACGACGAGCCGTCCTCGTTCCCGCGCTCGCTCATGGCGCGCCTCGTGTCCGCCGACCACCACGTGAGTGCTTCCCCCGATTCGATCATTATTGTAATAATTGTAAAATATTGTCGCGATATCACTTATATTAAACTGATCCAGTAAATTTAGAGAAGCTATACGGATTACGGAGCGATAAACGTCACGTTCAGCTCGAATAAATATCGTCAGATCTATCAATTATAATCTTTATATCTTGGCCTCTGGACAAATGGCAAAACGCTTATCATCCATTCGTTTTCTATGCAACTAATGGTACGTTAACACTTGTCATTCAAGAGTACACATTTTCCTACCTCCTCCACCTTTCAATTGGTAAATTTCTTCAATGTAGAAATAAAATAATTACCTACATTACAATCCAACTACCGGATACTACAATCCAAGTACCGGAATAAGGGGAAAGTTTGATATTGACTTACATTGAATTAAATCGACGGTGGTTTCGCATTGCAGGGGGCGGTGGAGAACAGCGTGGGCAGCGCGCCCAGCAGCCCGGCGGCGGCGCGGCGCGCGGCGGGCGCGGCGGGCGCGGCCGGCGCGGCGTCGGCGCCCGGCTCGCGCGGCGGCTCGGCGCTGGGCTTCTGCGAGCCGCTGTCCGTGCCGCCGGGCGCCATGTCGCGCAGCGTGGACGGGCCGCCCAGCGCGCCGGGCGCGGCGCCGGCGCGGCGCGGCGCGGCGGCCGAGCGCCTGCGCGGCGTGCAGATGGCCGTGTGCCACGACTGCAAGGCGATGGTGCTGCAGATCATCAAGTCGTCGCGCGCGTCGCGCTCGGCGTCGCGGGACCGCGCGCTGCGGCACCTCACGCTCGACCTGGCGCCGGTCTACGCGGCCGACTGCTAGCCGCGAGCCGGCGCCCGTCTATCGCACAAAGCTCTCCGCGAACGTGAAATCTGAGACGCTCGACCGTGTTGAATGTGATGATGAACTTTAAAGTGAATCCGTATTTTGTCACCGTGTAATAGAATATATTTATGATATATTTTTCCGAATAGAATTTTTAAATTTTATGTCTACAATTTAAATGTGAATCGTAATAATCTGTGTTCAAAATGTTAAAACGCTATGAACGTTATCGTGTGAAGAATCGTATGTTATATGAGTGTTGAGACTTATAATTCGACCCGTTTCTCTACGCGTACTCGAGTCGGCACACGCGTCGACTTGACTGTTTGACTTATGAAATATTTAATCTGAATAGAAAAATAGTGAATACTTGACCTCGGAGAAAGCGTGAGCGCGTATCGAACGCAATCATGGTTCCGCGCGTCACCCGTGTGCCATACGCCTGCGCCGTGCGCACGTGCGCCCGTACACACATACACACACACGCACACACGCACACGCCCACGCCAGCTGATCGTTGAGGACTCGATATTGACGTAATTCTCGACAGACTGGGCTAGTGTCAGGCTTATAATATTTCGATTGGAATTACTTATTGAAGTTATCTAAGTATATATCTTTAGTTTAAATGGAGCTGGTAAATGTTGGCTCTACGTTTTCCTATATACATATATATTTCATTTCTAAGATACTGTTACTTTTAAAGTTTCTCATGGAAAGTAACAAGTATCTTTATCGAAGCGTGATTCGTTGGCCCTATAAATTAAAATTTTTTTATAATTTTAAAGTGATCGTACATCAACATCATAAAACTCGCAACTAATAATTTTTATAAGATGACAACAATTGATTTGACTTCAAAACATGCCGACTAAGTGTTAAAAACATGCTAAACTTTTTTTATTTATTTATTATAATCAGTATTTAATGTTCACAAAGCCACGACCAAAGTGATAATATAAAATTCATCTCCAATGAAAAAGCTAATATATGGAAACATGGTGCCAACATCGGGTCTGATTAACTGAAATGAGGTATTTCCTATTTCATCATTCCTTAGTTTTATTTAGAATAAATTAAATTATTTTGCCAAATATGTAAGCGCGCTCCACAACCATGTAAATATAAAAACAAACCTGCATTGGTTAGATATTCTTAGGTTCGATTGTTAATAATTGTATGGTGTACCAAACTGTATCTAATTAAACTCACTATTACGGCTTTTTTTGAACTGGGACTCGAGCTTCACTAGAATTCTAAACTATTTAGCTGTGTCTTGCCATCTTCTAATTTACACTATGCACATTATACAAAGAAACACAGGTACAACAAATCTAACATTTTTGAATAATAATTTATCTTATTATATAATACCACATTTTGGCCTAATTTTATTTTTTCCTTTAAGAAATATATGAAAATTATATAATACATATTTGTTATGTCTAATACTGTTATGCATACTTACCGAATTCCCAGTTGATAATCTTGTAAATGTATGTAAATTTTAGTAGTCTATATTAGATGTTACATAGGTTGTAAAAATTAAAAGCAAACCTAAAGAAAAAATAAAGAATATATAACAGAAATAAATAAAAGAATTACAAATTTTTCCTTTGTTTTATTACCCTAAAAAGCGATACGATTGGTTATTAATTACAAACACATCTCTCGTTAAATGTCCATATAGGTACTATTCGTTTTCTTCGAACATATAATATGATAATACCTATATCCTAGTACATACAGTAGTAGTACTCAAGGCGGCGCAGTGCGCATATAGCCAGCAAATCCCCTCATAAGTACAGTAATAAGTAATCTATGCAAAAATAAGGTTCCTCTGATCTTCTAATTTTAAGGAATATAATTAGAAAATCAGAGGCAGCTAAGTACTTTTAGGGCGCGTTTATATGACATGGAATGTTACCGCGCGGCGAAAGTACGGTGACCGCGCGGCGGCCGCGCGCTCAGCCACGCCACTGCGAACCTGAACCATTTCCAGTTGAACGTACAGTTGAAATTAATTTGAGTAACTAACTGCGCGGTGGCCGCGCGGCCGCCACGCGATCGAGCGCGCAGCCACCGCGCAGTTAGTTACTCAAAATTAATTTCAACTTTACGTCCTTGTGAATAAAACATAAATTTGCTATAACTGAACAGCCACCGCGCGGTCACCGCGCGGCGACCGCGCTCGTCGTCTAACTGCAGCCTAAGGCTCGTTATATCTCAAAAACGGTAGCACTCAGAAAAAAAGTATTGATACCTTTTTTTGTAGAGAATTTTGAGATCTACAATTTTGGTCAGAAATATTTTTTTGATAAAACTTACCGTTTACGAGAAATTAGCGAAAAACTCATATTTTTGAACTTTGAACTTGAATAGATTTTTTTGCTAGTACCGGAATGTTTATTTCTATCATGTTTTAAATAATTTTTCTAACTATCAGCTATATGGTAATGTAACTTTACTCCTTTTTTGGTTTTATTTGACCGGGTTATGAGTTATGACTGACAAAAATAAATCACAGACGACGACCAGACTTTCGTTATTTTATAAAAGTTGAAATTTTCTCTGTATATGTTTCCTATACAGATCAGAACGATCAGCGTCTATCAAGTTTGGGTTGTGGTTACTTTGGCAGGTAACAGGTAGTAAAGCTGTATGAAATAGTACCTAACTTTCATTATAGCATATAAGCTAAATTTTATATACAGGTGTCCCACTGTTGGTATACTAATAAGCTCAAAGGAGGTTATAGTTTTGAATACGCTGAGTACTTAAAAAATACTTATAAAATTCCAGACGCATTTTTTTTTAAAAGATGAAGTCTTAAAACTATGTGTGCACTGTACACCCATTACAAGCAACCCGCCCAGCTTTGCCCGTGAGCTATCGTTTAAGACTGTTTTCATAGATAAAATGCTCACATTAGCGAAGCTATTTATGCCGGTTGCGCGAAGCCAGAGAAGAAAAAATGGATTTTCAGGAAAAGTTTAGCAAAAAAATTTTGACGAAATTTTGTGGTTTAAGTATTTTTTTCGTGATCAGTGTATGCAAAACTACAAGTCCCTTCGCGCTTAGTATACCAATAGTGGGACACCCTGTATAATATTATGCTTAGATTACAAAATAAAGTACAGATGGAGCATGACAACCGCCCGTCGCCCTTGTCAAAGAAAATACGAAATCAAAAACAAATACGTCGCTGCCGGCTGCACCAGTGCTATAGCGCATATAGTGTCATGCAATACGTCAAAAAGTGTTTGCAATTTTAGTCAAAAAATGCCGTCTTGTGATAATAAAACGCTGTAAAATTTGTTCCCGAAAACAAAAAAAAAAGATAAAACATCGTTTCACAGGTTTTCTGTAGATTATTTGTCTGATTTATTTCTTACGAATAATAATTTTACAGATATGAAGGAATACAAAACTTCAACGTATGTTGCCAGTATTTTGAAAATGAATTTGCCATTTTTATTGGTAAAACGGTAAAATGGTTAAAAGATCTTCAGGGTAATGCTGTTGGATTTTTCGATCGTGAATGTGATTATTTGTATAGTGCACTAAAGGTTCATGATAATTATTAGATTATTTTAATAAGCATAATACATTATTTTGTTACTTTTATAAAGCTTAAAAACGTCATAGTCGTTTTCGCTAGCAATTTAATTTATGTGAACTCCATGATGGATATGATGAAAATAAAATGTCCCGTATTCTCGACTAAAAACTACCGCTATTCGTATTCATATATTATGAAAAATAAAAAATAATATAATTATTATAGTTAATATTGAAACTTTTTTTTATGTAATTTATTTAATAAAAAATTGAATACAATTATTTTGTCCATATATAACTTTAGTAGGCAGGTACTTTATGTAATAAAAGAATTTAAATAAAAATTAAAACTTGACTTCTCATTTATGTATATAGCCTACGTCACTACCGCCACTAACATAATAATTCAGATCATTGCAATGAAACCTCACCACTCAAAATCGGTCCAACGGTTTATACGGCAGGGCGTGTCAAAGAAATATTATACATACATACATAAACTCGAAAATATAACCCTCTTTTTTCCGTAGTCGGGGAAAAATTTGGGAAATTTTTCAATATCTGGCAACATTACACGCACACAGAAGCACCGTGTACGTACAGTGCAGCGGTGAAATGACAGCACACATAGCTTTATTGAAAATGACGATAAATAATTATTCGGTTTAGTTCGGCAACGCTCCATCTGTCTTTTATTTTGTAATCTAAGATATTATGTTACTTGGGGACGTATAAATAATGTTACCTCAAGAGCCGGACAGTTTTCATGGTTTTTACTGTGGTTTTTACATTTCCATTTGCCATTATGAATTCAAAAAGGTTTCAATTCTTTGTAGGAATACTTCTTAGTGTTCATAAAAGTATTACGGGATAATTATTCATCTATACATAGGTATAATAAATCTGTAGAAGGGTCAATTCTGTACATTGAAAATATTAAAAAAATAAATAGCAGGGGGTGTTACTGGATCGATACCAAACCCAAATATGTGATTAAAAAAATTTTTGTCTGTCTGTCTGTCTGTATGTGAAGACATCACGTGAAAACTACCGGTTCGATTTCGATGAAACTTGGTATAATTATACCTTATTATCCTGGGCGTAAAATAGGATACTTTTTATCCTGGAAAAATACGTAGAAAAAAAAAATAATCTTAATTTTTCAGTTTTATCCATAGACGTTGTTCCGTAGAACCGCGAACACACGTTGCGTATTATTATAGGCCTAGCCGTATTTGGGTCCAATAGATATTTATAAGATATCATTTTCAGAATTACTCAAAATGGAGAAAATATAAACCATCCACGCGAAGACCGACATCCGCGCGGACGGTGTCGCGGGCGGAAGCTAGTCTATACATATAATTAAATCGTAGGAAAGTCGAAACTGTACATTTAATATTTTTTTAAAGAATACTTGGGGCGTGATTCACAATATATACCAAAGCCAAAAATATAGTTTTTAGAATTTTTGTGTTTATCTGTATGTATGTCCGGGCTAATCTCAAAAAGTAGCAGATTTACTTCAAATTTGGTACAGAGATAGCTTGAGACCTGAGGAAGGACAAAGTATAGATATAGGACACGGGAACGGGAACTATGCGGGTTTTTCTTTGACTGCGCGGGTGAAGCCGTGGGCGGAGAGCTAGTACCTACTACTGAATAATTTACACTTTTTTAAGTCTTAATAATAGAGTACTAAGTTAGAACCGATGGTTACTCGATCCAATTGTATCATCGTGATCATCATTAAAAATAAATAATCTAACTTAAAATAAAACAAGGAAGATGAAGGAAAAAAATAACTTCGTTTCATAAATTTTATTGATCGTTCGATTCTATCAATAACACATAGATACACTTAAATAAATTGTCTAATAAGTTAGGTGGCGGCGACAACGAGGCTAGCCCACGACGAGTAGGCCCTCGTCGTTGAAGGTGTGCGGCGGCACCTCGAGGTTGAGCGGCGCCGGGCCCTTGCGGATGCGGCCCGACGCGTCGTAGTGCGAGCCGTGGCACGGGCAGTAGTAGCCGCCGAAGTCGCCCGCGTTGGCGATGGGCACGCAGCCCAGGTGCGTGCACACGCCGATCACCACGAGCCACTCGGGCTGCGTGGTGCGCGCATCGTCCGCCTCGGGGTCGCGCAGCTCCTGCAGCGGCACCGCCTTCTCCGTCGCGATCTCCTTGGCCGTCCTGCGAGCGTACACACACAGCGTTACTTTGCGTCCGCGACCTCGCTCGCGTCGACTATCCGAATGAAAAATTGCTCACCTGTGACGAATGAAAAGAGGTTTTCCGCGCCATTTGAACGTGACGGATTTGCCTTCGGGGATCTCGGCGAGTTTGATTTCGATCTTAGCCAAGGCCAAGACGTCGGCTGCGGCCGCCATCGAAGACACGAATTGCGTCACTACAGACTTGGCGGCGTAAGCTCCGGCCACGCTACCCGCTGAAAATTATATAAAGAATCTATAATATTATGATGATTATCTATGATTATTTCAAATTAGAGGCGTTACTTTTATCTGGGCCTAGCTGTGTCCCGCGGTTTCACATGCGTAATTGAGTTTTTGCTTTTAATCCTTATGTTCCTGTGGGAATATCAGAATAGAAAGTAGCCTTAGTTATTGCTACATCAGCTACTTGTCAGTGAATGACCCGTCAAGATCGGTCCAGCCGTTAGTCGGATCGGGCCGGAACAAACAGACAGACAGACCAAAAACTAAAAAAAATATATATTTGGTACATGTACCGTGTTTATATTCATACGCATTTAGTAGCGTTAAAGCGATTATTTTAATATTAAAAACAGACGCTCCAATTTTAATTAATGGTAGTGTACAGATTAGTCTATTAATAGGGGAGCCCAAGTGGGGCATTACAGATATTTAAAAATTAAAATACAACAGTAAAACCAGAGCAGTTTGTATTGGTGAGTGCGCTCAGAGAACCCGATAGAAAATGAAAAAATCCACCATTCCTTATGGTTGCGCTCAAAGCGTCAGATTAGCGACTTATGATCCTCCCCCCCCCCCCTCCACACACACATTTTAATTTGACATGCTCAAGTAATATTACTTCAATGTTTGATCCTTTATTCATAGCCACGAGACCACCATTTAAATTGTCCGAGTAATATATTATATTTTATTTTTGAATATTGTGATACCTATTGTAAATGGAAGAATAATAGCTCATTTTGATAAAAAATAAAAGCATTTCATTATTTTTTTTTATTTTTCATTAAAAATGTTAATTTTTCTCATCGAGGTGGAAACCTTGGATAGTAAGAATCTTCATTTCTTGTCAGAAAACTATAAATTTTGACTAAACTTGGCCATTTTTTTTTTACAAAAAATTAATTATAAATGATCAGTGTTGTCAGCATTTATATTATTTTACCGACAACCTCGGTAATTTTACTTAAAATTAAATATGAATGTCTTAACTCTTAGTGCGGCATGAGATCCTGTGTTCTTTGGAAGTGTTCGTACAGTTGTTAAGCCATAGTTAAATTTGGCGGTTAAGGAATATTAGAATTAAGATTAGAATGCCACAATTTGGACGAATTAACCCGGAAATTGAGAGTAGCAGAAGAAACCATTAAAAATAATAAAAAGGCATTCAGATTTTTAAAAGACAACTTCTTCCGGTGATGTCGCACTTGCATTGACCACCCCTGTTAGGTCATTTTAAAAATTTCTTGTAATTCAACACCTTTTATTTGGTTTTACTTGTAATTTACTTTATTAATCATGTAAATTAAAAATTAGCACTTACCACATTTAGATTTCAATTTTTCGATTGAAGCCTTGTGAATAATAAAATGAAATTGTCAGGGTAGCTATCTGATAGATAGAGCAAGTTTTTAAAAGCCAAAGGGTATTTTTTTGTGGTTTTATTTTTACGGGCCCTTGAAGTTGTGAACATACTGGGTAATTTTATCTTTCTTGGCATTAAATTCTTTTTTTTTATTCCATTCAAAGATCTAACGATAGTAAATGTTACCATACTGAATTGGCCTGTCTTTCAGCTTAGTACACAAAAAAATTAAAAATTTACCGCAATAATTCACGTCACCATAAATCAAAATCTAATCGTACTTAGCGTAGGTGAAAAATTGAAAAAACGTCATAACTCCGAAAATACGACAAATCGCATCACACATGGGGGTGATTCGGATAGCCCTTTAGATCCTCTACCTCCCAGCTTCAGTATATCACTACTTTTTGGGACAACCTGTATAATGTATATTTCACCAACTTCCTTGCAGTTATTATTTATATATTTGATAATATTTTAACAGGTATGTATTATGTTATCACTATATTCACAAAAACATCTGTTTTTCATTATTTATCAAATAGAGAAAATTGTGATAGATTTTGTGTTTGTTGGATTTGTCTCTAATTGGCTTAGAGTAAGCGTGCGACTTTGTAAGAATCTTCAGATGTATGTTTATAACTCTTTCGCATGAAAACCCTTGAACAAATTTTTATATTTCAGTGCTGTAGGTTACAGACACCCAGTATACCCAGAGAACACATAAGCTATAGAATCTATATACTTATTTTTATGTGCAGGTTTGTCACGGGTAAACTATGTGGCACAGCTTGTCATTATTATTTTATTAATATTTATTATGTACTATTTTTGTAGTTCATAATTTTAGGTGTGTCAATGTTTAATGCAAATTATGCAAAATAGATTTTCTTCATACATTTGATTAATGGGAATTTCAATGGTATGTAGGCCTATAATAACAATAATTAAGCTGGTAGATTGATCCAATGCAGTAATAGTATAGACAAAATCACAATTTGTACTCTGAAAAAATATTCTGATCCACTTCTTCAAACACTTGGTAATTATTGGGAAGGGAGACTGATGTAGAAGACGGTTTTAGGACTGATTTGATAATTACATGCATTTGATAATGCAACACAAAATGGATTTGCTTACCTCCAGCGATGAGATATGTGAACGATTGACGGCCATCAATATGCTTTTCAGCCTTGACTGTCGGGTCCAGGGTCTCTTTACGGCGATATGCCGAGAAGTCGGGGATGGAGACATCCGAATGCGCAAATCGAACTTGGGTTGGCACTGAAATTGACATGTGTTATGTAACAATATTTTAAACCAATTTAGTTTGTAAAGATAATATTAGTTATATTTAATTAGACTCACATTTATTACTTTGTTTTACTTTCAAGCTCTGAATCGGTAAAGAACCATGCAAAGATTGCACGGTAGAAGTGTTGGGCAAAGCTTGGGCGACCAATTTGTCAGCAGGAGTTGCGACTGCTACTACGGGCTTGAGTCCATTCGTGAGGACATTGGATGTAGCTTTGAAATAGGGGGCCAAATGTCCAGCGCGAACTACCGAAGTCATTTTGGTTTGAAAAGATATACGCAATAAAAATTGCTTTCGATCTTTACGTAAAGATGGGAAAGATCTCCAAGGTTGAAGTTACAAATTACAATGCGATATCTAACTGTCAATGTCAATTGTCATTAATTGTCATTGTTATTATATTATGTCATACATGACAAATTTAAGTCTCAGCTTGGATTCTTCCATTTTTGATTTAATTTAATTTAATTATGAAAAATTTCAACCACATTTTAACTAAAGGGAAATTTTATAGAGATATCCAACGCTCAATTCCACGTAAGCCCTGGTTCTTCCGTTCGGTTAATATAGACAAGCCTACTGTTTCCACCATTTGCCGCCTCCGTTTAGGTCACAATACCACTCCTATTCATTTATTTAAAATTCATGTTCGTGACCATTCTCTCTGTGAGTGTGGTATAGACGAAGGAAGACTTAATGATCATTTATTCTTTGTTTGCCCAAAGCTCCGTATCTCACTTCTGGATATCCTCCCCCCAGATGTTCCCTTCCCTTTTTTTTTATAGTGGGGAAATCTAGATAGAATAGATACCCACGGCCCCCGGGGATAGGCTTGCCAGGTGTTTGGCTTTAGCCGGACATGTTAGGCTTTTTGCAGTCGCGTCCGGCCAAATATGTACGTGTTTGGCCTGTCCGGCTTTTGTCAGGCTTTTTGTCAGAGTGGCGATTCGTACGACGATGGGCGGACGAGCGCCCGACCCGAACGGACAAGGGCGAGCGGAGAGCAAACTATCTTCCGGCCGGCAAATATAACTAGATTTTGTTATTTTTTAAAGATTTTAAATTGTTCTATAAATACCTACTATAAAGTAAATTCTTACCAGTAGCCGTAAAATTAATATTATCTTTTTGTTACTTTCCAGAAGAATGATTATTTTTATTTGTTTTATTATATTTTTTAGTTTATAGTATTAAGAATGCCAAAAGAGAGCTATATTCATTTGTTTTTTAGTTTTAATAATATTTAATTATCTACAAAAGACTGATGATCCATTTGTAAGTAAAACTGTAATAGTGTAACTTAATAAACATTTCAAATTCGTAAACGAGTTTTTTTATTATAAATATTATGTCCATCTTTTAATAAATATCGAATATCCTCACTTTTCACCACGTATAAATACTTTTTTCAACAGCCCAGCTGTAAAAACATTATGTTTGGCAATAAAAAAAACATGTCCGGCTTTTAGGCTAAAATGTCCGGCCTTATATAGTGCGCAGTCCGGCCTTTGCATTTTATGGCCTGGCAACCCTACCCGGGGAAGAAGCCGTGGGTTATGTCAATTTTTACCGACTAAAACCCCACTGTGTTCCGTCGAGCCGCTTTAATGATGGGGCCGCGGGTATTGGTTGGAATTCTTCAGCGAAGATGTTCCCCTCCCTACTAAATTTAAGAAAGAAATAAAGAATTTAGAAAGAAGAATTTTAAGTGTTTTCTTTGTCTAGTCCCTACCTCATTTGTCAATATCCTATCATTAATTATCAATTTTAACAATCTAAAATTTTGAACTCCATCTAAGTACCTATATCTATTATAATATGATCAAACGAACTTCTAGAAGGAAGTTCAATCATTATTATATGAATAGCTCCATTCGAAGATTTTTTCAAATGTCGTTTTTTAAGGTAAAAACGCCAGAACTATTTCTAAAAAGTATCAGGAACTGTAGAACTCAACTGCACGCGATAAGAACTCACGTTTTTTTTTGATCCGCTAAAAATTATCTAGTACGGGAAGTTGGCAGATCATTTTTTCAAATGTCGTTTTTTAAGGTAAAAATGCCAGAACTATTTCTAAAAAGTATCAGGAACTGTAGAACTCAACTGCACGCGATAAGAACTCACATTTTTTTTTTGATCCGCTAAAAATTATAGTAGTAGTAATTTGGCAGATCATTTTTTCAAATGTCGTTTTTTAAGGTAAAAACGCCAGAACTATTTTTAAAAAGTATCAGGAACTATAGAACTTAACTGCACGCGATAAGAACTCACATTATTTTTTTGATCTCCTAAAAATGATCTGCTACGGGAAGTTGGCAGATCATTTTTTCAAATGTCGTTTTTTAAAGTAAAAACGCCAGAACTATTTCTAAAAAGTATCAGGAACTGTAGAACTCAACTGCACGCGATAAGAACTCACATTTTTTTTTGATCTGCTAAAAATGCTCTGCTAAGTTCACTAACGTTAATATCTACCCCAAAATCCATGAAAATGACACCCATGACGAAAAGATGTAAAATTTTCGTCGGCTCCATCTTGGATTTTAGTTTTGACCTCTTATTGGTTAATAGCTACCCCAAAAACCATGAAAATGACACCCGTGACGAAAAGATGAAAAATTTTCATCGGTGCCATCTTAGATTTTAGTTTTGACCTCATATTGGTTAATAGCTACCCCAAAAACCTATAATAATAATATAATAACCTTTAACTTACGTTATAACTAACCTAACTTTGACATTAACCTAACCTAAACTAACCTAACTTTGACATTAACCTAACCTAACCTAACCTAACTTTGACATTAATCTAATCTAAACTAACCTAACTTTGACATTAACCTTTTTTTTTTTTTTTTTTTTTTTTTTTTTTTCCAAGTGGGGAAATCTTGCCTAAGATACCCACGGCTCCCGGGGAAGGAGCCGTGGGTTATGACATTAACCTAACCTAAACTAACCTAACTTTGACATTAACCTAACCTAAACTAACCTAACTTTGACATTAATCTAATCTAAACTAACGTAACTTTGACATTGACCTAACCTAAACTAAGCTAACTTTGACATTAACCTAACCTGAACTAACCTAACTATTACAGAAACCTAATCTAACCTAACCTAACTTTTATATAAACCTAACCCAAACTAACCTAACCTTTTTTTTTTTTTAACGTGAGGAAATTCTCATGAATACCGGCTGCTTCGGGGGCAGCAGCACGGTTATGTCAGACTCATACTGACTAAAACCTCACGGTGGCCTACTTCCGCGCAAGTAAAGAGGGGATCCCGGGATCTCCGGTGGGAACGCTCACGGTACCCCTCGCAAACTAACCTAACCTAACCTAACCTAACTTTTGTAGAAACCTAACCAAAATTAACCTAACTATTATAGAAACCTCACCTACACTAACCTAACTTTTTCAGCAACCTAACCTAGTAATTAATAAAAACATTACAATAAAAATACAATTGAAACAGTACGGCACAACAATAAAACTTAACCCGGTTAGGTTAGGTTAGGTTTGTTGTTTTTGTTCATTACACCCGTGACCTACTTAGCTTTTTCTTCCAAGATACGTTATAAGAAGTTATAAGCTTTGTGAAGGAAGGTGAATGAGGTATTTAAGCACTCAGTTCAATAGAAAAAAGGTGGGGGGAAAGGGGGAAAGTACAGTTTTGGCGGAAGAAAGTTCTGTTTGTAGGTTAAAAAACTCTTTTGTGTCTAACTTCGCCAATTTAGCTCCGATTTCCCCGGAACAAAAACCTAGGGCTTTGTTTTGATAAGACGCGTCTATTTACACTATTATCTTTTCACCATACAATGAGTAAAGGGGGATTGCCACCGCCCGACTTACCAAAAATTGTTTGTTTTTCTTGATTTATGGGTCCTAAAAATCCGAAAATTTGCACAAACACTCTTCTCACTAGCACACACAACACTGCAATTCCAGTTCGCAAAGTCCCCGATATAAATCGGGACTTTCCAGCGACGTCGTAATTTTTGTTTATATCGTGAAAATTTCTTTTGGCTATAACTTTCCACTGTCTGGTCCGATTTTAAATCCGTTTTCGTGTCCGTATTCTGCGTTTTAGCGCGCATCCATTGGTATATAACACTAATGTGTAAGTTGGAAAAATACCACTTTTCTAAAAAATATAGTTAAGAGCGATGCGATTTAGCTGTTTACGGGTCGCGTTCGGGCAAATGACTGGGTTAGGTTAGGTTAGGTTTTTTTTTTTTTTTTTTTTTTATAAAAAAGCACCCGCCATCTCAGGGTGTTGTGTGCTTTTCTCTGGAATATAGTCCAGAGGTGTATTTTATTCTTTTAATCAAATAAATACCAAACAGCTTTTTATTCACATTAGGCCTAAATTAATACAATTTAAAATAAAAAAAAAATACAAGTTAACAATTTACTATAACATTTCCAAATTAATAATAAAATACTAAAATTAAATATTATTACATTTAAAAACTTACATTATTAATACATTGCAATGAGAATAATAAAAACGGGATAAAATAAATGAATACAAATAAAGTTTAAAATACAAATTAATAATTTACAATGAAATTTCCAAGATAATAATAAAATACTAAAATTAAATATTACATTTTAAAAACTTACATCAATTTAAAACATTACAATGAAAATAATAAAACAATACGGCACAACACTTATAAAACTTAACCCTAATATCACAGTAGCTTATCACAATTTCGTTTGTTCACCACCCTCACAATTTGTTGGCAAAATTCTAAAAACTCGTTTCTCGTCTTGTCCCCCAGGTTAGGTTAGGTTAGGTTAGGTTAGGTTAGGTTAGGTTAGGTTAGGTTAGGTTAGGTTAGGTTAGGTTAGGTTAGGTTAGGTTAGGTTAGGTTAGGTTAGGTTAGGTTAGGTTAGGTTAGGTTAGGTTAGGTTAGGTTAGGTTAGGTTAGGTTAGGTTAGGTTAGGTTAGGTTAGGTTAGGTTAGGTTAGGTTAGGTTAGGTTAGGTTAGGTTAGGTTAGGTTAGGTTAGGTTAGGTTAGGTTAGGTTAGGTTAGGTTAGGTTAGGTTAGGTTAGGTTAGGTTAGGTTAGGTTAGGTTAGGTTAGGTTAGGTTAGGTTAGGTTAGGTTAGGTTAGGTTAGGTTAGGTTAGGTTAGGTTAGGTTAGGTTAGGTTAGGTTAGGTTAGGTTAGGTTAGGTTAGGTTAGGTTAGGTTAGGTTAGGTTAGGTTAGGTTAGGTTAGGTTAGGTTAGGTTAGGTTAGGTTAGGTTAGGTTAGGTTAGGTTAGGTTAGGTTAGGTTAGGTTAGGTTAGGTTAGGTTAGGTTAGGTTAGGTTAGGTTAGGTTAGGTTAGGTTAGGTTAGGTTAGGTTAGGTTAGGTTAGGTTAGGTTAGGTTAGGTTAGGTTAGGCTAGGTTAGGTTAGGTTAGGTTAGGTTAGGTTAGGTTAGGCTAGGTTAGGTTAGGTTAGGTTAGGTTAGGTTAGGTTAGGTTAGGTTAGGTTAGGTTAGGTTAGGTTAGGTTAGGTTAGGTTAGGTTAGGTTAGGTTAGGTTAGGTTAGGTTAGGTTAGGTTAGGTTAGGTTAGGTTAGGTTAGGTTAGGTTAGGTTAGGTTAGGTTAGGTTAGGTTAGGTTAGGTTAGGTTAGGTTAGGTTAGGTTAGGTTAGGTTAGGTTAGGTTAGGTTAGGTTAGGTTAGGTTAGGTTAGGTTAGGTTAGGTTAGGTTAGGTTAGGTTAGGTTAGGTTAGGTTAGGTTAGGTTAGGTTAGGTTAGGTTAGGTTAGGTTAGGTTAGGTTAGGTTAGGTTAGGTTAGGTTAGGTTAGGTTAGGTTAGGTTAGGTTAGGTTAGGTTAGGTTAGGTTAGGTTAGGTTAGGTTAGGTTAGGTTAGGTTAGGTTAGGTTAGGTTAGGTTAGGTTAGGTTAGGTTAGGTTAGGTTAGGTTAGGTTAGGTTAGGTTAGGTTAGGTTAGGTTAGGTTAGGTTAGGCTAGGTTAGGTTAGGTTAGGTTAGGTTAGGTTAGGTTAGGTTAGGTTAGGTTAGGTTAGGTTAGGTTAGGTTAGGTTAGGTTAGGTTAGGTTAGGTTAGGTTAGGTTAGGTTAGGTTAGGTTAGGTTAGGTTAGGTTAGGTTAGGTTAGGTTAGGTTAGGTTAGGTTAGGTTAGGTTAGGTTAGGTTAGGTTAGGTTAGGTTAGGTTAGGTTAGGTTAGGTTAGGTTAGGTTAGGTTAGGTTAGGTTAGGTTAGGTTAGGTTAGGTTAGGTTAGGTTAGGTTAGGTTAGGTTAGGTTAGGTTAGGTTAGGTTAGGTTAGGTTAGGTTAGGTTAGGTTAGGTTAGGTTAGGTTAGGTTAGGTTAGGTTAGGTTAGGTTAGGTTAGGTTAGGTTAGGTTAGGTTAGGTTAGGTTAGGTTAGGTTAGGTTAGGTTAGGTTAGGTTAGGTTAGGTTAGGTTAGGTTAGGTTAGGTTAGGTTAGGTTAGGTTAGGTTAGGTTAGGTTAGGTTAGGTTAGGTTAGGTTAGGTTAGGTTAGGTTAGGTTAGGTTAGGTTAGGTTAGGTTAGGTTAGGTTAGGTTAGGTTAGGTTAGGTTAGGTTAGGTTAGGTTAGGTTAGGTTAGGTTAGGTTAGGTTAGGTTAGGTTAGGTTAGGTTAGGTTAGGTTAGGTTAGGTTAGGTTAGGTTAGGTTAGGTTAGGTTAGGTTAGGTTAGGTTAGGTTAGGTTAGGTTAGGTTAGGTTAGGTTAGGTTAGGTTAGGTTAGGTTAGGTTAGGTTAGGTTAGGTTAGGTTAGGTTAGGTTAGGTTAGGTTAGGTTAGGTTAGGTTAGGTTAGGTTAGGTTAGGTTAGGTTAGGTTAGGTTAGGTTAGGTTAGGTTAGGTTAGGTTAGGTTAGGTTAGGTTAGGTTAGGTTAGGTTAGGTTAGGTTAGGTTAGGTTAGGTTAGGTTAGGTTAGGTTAGGTTAGGTTAGGTTAGGTTAGGTTAGGTTAGGTTAGGTTAGGTTAGGTTAGGTTAGGTTAGGTTAGGTTAGGTTAGGTTAGGTTAGGTTAGGTTAGGTTAGGTTAGGTTAGGTTAGGTTAGGTTAGGTTAGGTTAGGTTAGGTTAGGTTAGGTTAGGTTAGGTTAGGTTAGGTTAGGTTAGGTTAGGTTAGGTTAGGTTAGGTTAGGTTAGGTTAGGTTAGGTTAGGTTAGGTTAGGTTAGGTTAGGTTAGGTTAGGTTAGGTTAGGTTAGGTTAGGTTAGGTTAGGTTAGGTTAGGTTAGGTTAGGTTAGGTTAGGTTAGGTTAGGTTAGGTTAGGTTAGGTTAGGTTAGGTTAGGTTAGGTTAGGTTAGGTTAGGTTAGGTTAGGTTAGGTTAGGTTAGGTTAGGTTAGGTTAGGTTAGGTTAGGTTAGGTTAGGTTAGGTTAGGTTAGGTTAGGTTAGGTTAGGTTAGGTTAGGTTAGGTTAGGTTAGGTTAGGTTAGGTTAGGTTAGGTTAGGTTAGGTTAGGTTAGGTTAGGTTAGGTTAGGTTAGGTTAGGTTAGGTTAGGTTAGGTTAGGTTAGGTTAGGTTAGGTTAGGTTAGGTTAGGTTAGGTTAGGTTAGGTTAGGTTAGGTTAGGTTAGGTTAGGTTAGGTTAGGTTAGGTTAGGTTAGGTTAGGTTAGGTTAGGTTAGGTTAGGTTAGGTTAGGTTAGGTTAGGTTAGGTTAGGTTAGGTTAGGTTAGGTTAGGTTAGGTTAGGTTAGGTTAGGTTAGGTTAGGTTAGGTTAGGTTAGGTTAGGTTAGGTTAGGTTAGGTTAGGTTAGGTTAGGTTAGGTTAGGTTAGGTTAGGTTAGGTTAGGTTAGGTTAGGTTAGGTTAGGTTAGGTTAGGTTAGGTTAGGTTAGGTTAGGTTAGGTTAGGTTAGGTTAGGTTAGGTTAGGTTAGGTTAGGTTAGGTTAGGTTAGGTTAGGTTAGGTTAGGTTAGGTTAGGTTAGGTTAGGTTAGGTTAGGTTAGGTTAGGTTAGGTTAGGTTAGGTTAGGTTAGGTTAGGTTAGGTTAGGTTAGGTTAGGTTAGGTTAGGTTAGGTTAGGTTAGGTTAGGTTAGGTTAGGTTAGGTTAGGTTAGGTTAGGTTAGGTTAGGTTAGGTTAGGTTAGGTTAGGTTAGGTTAGGTTAGGTTCCCGTGTGGAGTTTCTGGTCTCCCATCGGGCGCGTCCCCAGGTGGCGGATAGGGGGAGGCCCCCCAGATATGGGGGGTACCGGTGGTCTTGCCGGCGCGGACCAAAATCAGCGTGGAGGAACTCGAGGGCTACCACGTCCTCGTTGCAATCTCTGCTTTGCAGAGAAACTGCTGGGTTCGTATTCGGACAGTGCTGCTTTTGCGGCGTGGTATGGCAACCAGTGGTTGCGGACGTTTTAGTCCTACTGGACGACGGGCTGCTCTGCAGCGATGGATGGCGATTGTAACAATCGCGGCGCGGCGGGCTGGGCGGCAGGTCTTCTGTCGCCTGGTTAGGGGCTTCGACCTCCCGTCGGGCAACCTGTTATCCGTCGTAGTGTTGTTGTCACGTCTAGCAGCTACGACGGCCCAGGAGGCTTGCCTTAATCGGCTGGCCTGAGAGGAAGGACACCTCATCAAAAAACCCTCAAATCCGCGTTGTAGTCCAGCGGCGTGGATTTCCTGTCCTTCTTGGACAGTTTGGCTCGGGAGAGCGTGAGCTTTTAGCTGTGTACACCCATGGATACCGCCCGACCTCCATGGTGTAAAAGGGTTATCCGGGTGCAGGGGGCACCGCCCGGATGGACGTTTTATATCCCCCATACTCGTGGGAACAAAAATGTCCTTTAACTCCGAACCGATCAACGACGACTCTAGCAAAAACACAATTATGGACACCGAAAACTTTTATGATTTGGAAGATACTGACGGAAGTATTTCTCCGGCACGTGTCGAAACAAGGCGGGGCAGGGCTGTGCTGCTTTCGAGCTCCAGCTCTGTCAACAGCATTGTAGAAATGGATTGCAAAGACAGGCTGTGGCGGAAGCGGACGCTGGACACCAGTTGTTCTGGTTCCGACACAGAAGATGGAACTGGGGGTCTTGTATCCTCATTTATTAAGACTTCCTCAAAAAGAGGGAAGGGCCGCCCATCGGGTTCAAGCGCCACGCGGCGCGAGGCCACATTTGATTTGACGAGGGTGCGTAAGATGGAGTTGGAGGCGCAGGCCGAGAAGGAGGTTTCTGAGTGCGCCGAGCGCATTGAAGTGGCGCGAGCTAGCGCTCCGCTCCCACCCATACCAGTAAAGTCGAGCACGTCCGAGGCTCTCAGTCGCCGCATTGCCGAGGACCTGGCTACAATTGAGAAGGTGTTGACCAAGTCATCAAATCTCAAGGGCACCTTCAAAAAGGCCTTGAAATTGGCCCACGATGACATTGGGCAGTCAGTAGCACAATTAGAGAAACACACTGTCTCTGAGGAGACGAGATTGCTGCAGGCAGCCAATTCCCGCCTACAGGCGGAGCTCGACTCCCTGAAAAGGGAGCTCCAAGAGGTGAAGGCCTCTCAGGGCTCGTCGCTGCCTGCTCAGCCCCAAGATTCGGACTCCGATCTGGTTGCTGTCATCTTGCGCCAGGTCGGTGCAATGATCAACGCGAGATTTGAGGCTCTAGAGGAGCGTCTGCTACCGGCCAAGCGCATAAGACCTCCGCTGGCGGCGGATAGCAGGAAAGCGGCGAAGGCGGCTGAACAAGCGATGGTCGATGACCTCGCCCCGCCCCCTCCATCAAAGGCGAGGACATATGCAGGTGTTGCGGCGTCATCGCAACCGGGTAGATCGGTGTCTGGGCCCGCAATTAAGAAAACCGCGAAGCAGACGGCGGTCCCAACTTTGGAGATCGAGGCAACCTCGAAGAAGAGGAAAAAGAAATTGGCGAAGGGGAAGGAAAGGGTCCCCGTGCAGCCTGTTCCGGCGGGTTCAAAGCCCCTCAGAAAAGATACGCTGGCCACGTCATCCGGCCCCCCGCAGCAGCCGTCAAAGGACGGAGAGTGGACTGTGGTCGGAAAGCGAGGAAAAGGAAATAAGGGGAAAGGGAAGAAGCCTGCGGCTAAGTCCTGCAAGAAGAAGTCGCGAAAGCTCCACGCTCCGAATTCCTCGGCTGTCGTCCTTACCCTGCAGCCGAGTGCGAAGGAGCGTGGCGTAACCTACGCCGGTGTTTTGACGGAGGCGCGGCGTGGAATAGACCTCGCCGAAATTGGCATCAGGGCAATGCGTTTTAAGCGCGCTGTCACTGGTGCCAGGATACTAGAGATCCCCGGTGCTTCCAGCACCAAGGAAGCGGACTCCCTTGCCGCCAAATTGCGGGAGGTCCTCGGTGAGGATAACGTTAAGGTGTCCAGGCCGGTCAAGTGCGCAGACTTGCGAATCACTGGCCTGGATGACTCGGCCACAGTCGAGGACATTGCGGCCGCGGTCTCGCGCGCAGGGGAGTGTACCGCGGAGCATGTGAAGTGTGGTGGCCTGCGCGCGGGCCCCCGAGGTGCTGTATCAGCCTGGGTTAGTTGCCCGGTGACTGCGGCGAAGAAGCTGGCGCAGGCGGGGCGCGTAATGGTTGGGTGGGTTTCGGCGAAAGTCTCTCTCACCGAGCAGAAGCCCCTGCGCTGTTACCGCTGCCTGGAGTTGGGCCATGTCAGCGCCACGTGCTCCTCGCCGACGGACAGGAGTGCCACTTGCTTCCGCTGCAGTGAAACAGGCCATAAAGCTGGTGGATGCGATGCCGCCTCCGCTCGCTGCGCCCTATGCACGGAGGCAAAGCTACCGGCAGAGCATCGGCTTGGAAGCGCAGCCTGTAAGGCCCCGAAGCCTAAAAGAGGTGGAATGCGGAAGCAAGATGGCGCTCCAACGCCATCACGCTCTGCTCCGGTGCCTGATGAGGTACCGCAAACGGAGGCAGCCATGGAAACGCAGTAATGGCCCCACTGCGTTTCCTACAGGCCAACATCAACCACTGTGCCAGGGCCCAGGACCTTTTACATCAGAGTCTGGCAGAGTGGGAGATTGACGTGGCGGTAGTGTCTGAGCCATACAATCTGCCCCCCCGGGATAACTGGGTGGGCGATCTGGACGGCTTGGTGGCGCTGGTTGCTCAAGGCGACACACAGCTTGAGCAAATCATAAGGCGACGGGGATGCGTCTCGGCGGTTGTCAATGGCTTCACCGTTGTGGGGGCGTACTTCTCGCCGAACCGCTGCCTCGCCGATTTCGAGCAGTTCTTGGTTGAGCTGAGGGATCTGCTAGACTTCGCACAACCTCAATCTGTGCTTGTGGCCGGGGACCTGAACGCCAAGTCGGTGTCTTGGGGCTGCGTGGCAAGTGATATACGTGGCTCGACACTCGCTGACTGGGCAGTTGCGTCGGGACTGACGGTTGTTAACCGTGGAGCAGAATTAACGTGTGTTCGGCAGAGGGGTGGATCCATTGTAGATGTCACGTTTGCGAGCCCCCCTCTCGCTCGTCGTATACAAGACTGGAGGGTTCTTTTGGACGTGGAGACGCTCTCGGATCATCGTTATATCCGGTTTAGCGTCTCCACGCCCTCGACGGCTCCCAGTCAATTCCCCCCTGGCGATTGTCGTCCGCGCTGGGCACTTGGTAGCCTAGATAGGGAGCTCCTCACTGAGGCTGCCTTAGTGCAGGCTTGGCTCCCGTCGCAGCAGAATGGCAGCGGAAGCGTAGAGGAGGAGGCCACTTGGCTTGCCGAAGCCATGTCTCAGGTGTGCGACGCGAGCATGCGGAGGGTGCGGTCGGTTCCACGTAGGCGCCAAATGTACTGGTGGTCCGCCGATGTTGCCCAGCTGCGTGCTTCATGCGTGGCTGCGAGGCGGGCGTACACCAGGCACAGGCGCCGTAGGCGGCGTGACGAAGAGGAGGAAGCGCGGTTATACGCCGTCTATAGGGACTGCATTGTGTCTCTGCAGGACGCCATCAGCAGCGCTAAGACCCGTGCATGGGAGGATATGCTCGAGAGTTTGAACCGCGAACCTTGGGGTCGGCCGTATAAGAGGGTGAGGCAAAAGCTTCGCCCTTGGGCCCCGCCCTTGTCTCAAAGTCTCGAGCCACGATTTCTGGAGCAAGTGGTGACGTCCTTGTTTCCAAGTCGGGGAAGACATTCTCCCCCACCGATGGCACCCACGATGACTGCGCAGGAGGAGCTCAACAACGAAAATGTCCCTCCAGTCACTCGCAACGAGCTCGCTGTGGCAATAGAGCGCCTTAAGGCGAAGAATGCCGCCCCCGGCCCTGACGGTGTTCCCGGGCGGGCCTGGGTGCTGGCGCTAGAATCTCTTGGACCCAGGGTGGAACAGCTGTTCACAAAATGCCTCCAACATGGCCAATTTCCCCGTAGGTGGAAGACCGGGAACTTGGTCCTGTTGCAGAAGGAGGGACGCCCGCGCGACTCGCCCTCGGCTTATAGGCCGATCGTGCTGCTCGATGAGGTGAGCAAGCTCTTTGAGCGCGTCTTCGCAGCTCGCCTCATCGACCATCTGGAAGGAGTGGGGCCGGACCTAAGCGAGAACCAATTTGGATTTCGCCGGGGAAGGTCCACTATCGATGCGATTGCTGAATTGCGGAACCTCGCTGATCATGCAGATAATGAAGGCGGAGTGCTTTTGGCGGTGTCCCTTGACATCGCCAACGCATTCAACACTCTGCCGTGGAGTTGCGTGATCGAAGCGCTCCGCTACCACAACGTGCCCGGGTATATGGTGCGCTTGTTGCAGTCCTACTTATCGGAGAGGGCTGTGGCGTACCCCGCGCGCCGTGGGTGGCAAGAAAAGGAAGTGACGTGCGGTGTTCCACAGGGCTCGGTTCTTGGGCCCCTTCTGTGGAACATCGGCTACGACTGGGTCCTGCGTGCCACTTATCTACCGGGTGTCAGCGTGCTTTGCTACGCGGATGACACCCTGGTAACTGCACGCGGGGCCTCGTATAGGGAGGCAGCCCTCATTGCGACTGCTGGTGTGGCGGATGTTGTGCGCCGAATCAGACGACTTGGCTTAGAGGTCGCTCTGAACAAGTCAGAGGCAATTTTGTTTCGCGGCCGTCGAAGGGCGCAGGCTGCTGGTTCAGCTATCCAGGTGGGTGGCACGTCCATCGGCGTCGGTTCCACTTTGCGCTACCTGGGCATCGTGCTGGACAGCCGGTGGACATTTGTGGAGCACTTTCGTCGCCTCGCCCCCCGTCTTGTTGGGGTGGCCGGGGCACTTGGAAGTCTACTCCCGAATCTAAGAGGGGCTGGGGGTGCGTGTCGTCGTCTATACACCGGCGTCATTCGCTCCATGGCCCTCTATGGTGCGCCCATTTGGGCCGACTCTTTGAGCGTCCGTACCAGACCCTACTTGCGTAGACCGCAGCGGGTCATGGCGCTCAGAGTCGTGAGGGCATATCGCACAGTGTCCTTCGAGGCCGCGTGTGTCATGGCTGGGACGCCCCCGTGGGACCTGGATGCCGAGATGCTGGCGGACGTTTATCGCCGCGTCAGCGCGTCCAGATCGCATGGAATTAATCCATACCTGGAGCAAGTCCAGCAATGGAGGGCTGATGCTCTCGAGCGGCGGTTCAGGGAGTGGGAACGCCGGCTCGAGAGGCCCAGCGCAGGAGCGAGGACGGTCGAAGCCATCCGACCGGTCCTACGCGAGTGGTGCGACAGGCGGCATGGGGCAATTACCTTCCGCCTGACACAGGTGCTGTCCGGACACGGCTGTTTCGGGTGGTACTTGTGCAAAGTCGTCGTGGCGCGCGGCTATCACATTCTGTGAAGATGTGATGTCGCAGAAGGAGGAAGCAGAGCGGGTCCGCGAGGGAGATCCCAACGCAGATCCTATTCGGCGGCGACGTCTTATTGGGCGCAGTCGCCGAGTCGCGACCGCTCTACACGGTCGCGATTTGCTTCCCTAATGATGGGTGCCGGACGGTGGAACGGGGACATAATCCATCGTCCGGTGCAGTGAGGCGGCGTGAGACGTGTTCCGTTCACGCCGCCCCCCAGGAAGGAGAAACTGGCGAACACTAGCCAGGTCTTTATCGCGATGGGCCTATATAAAAAATAGGCTGCCGCTGACGGGGTTGCGGAAGCGGTTCCACAAAATACCCGCGACCCTGCCAATATAGCGGAGCGACGGAACACAGTGGAGTTTAGTCGGTAGTCGCCGCATTCTGCGGTGTGAGTCCGACATAACCCAGGGCCCTTTCCCCGAGCGCTCTGGGTATGCCTAAATGCATTCTCCACTATAAAAAAAAAAAAAAAAAAAAAAAAAAAAAAAAAAAAAAAAAAAAAAAAAAAAAAAAAAAAAAAAAAAAAAAAAAAAAAAAAAAAGGTTAGGTTAGGTTAGGTTAGGTTAGGTTAGGTTAGGTTAGGTTAGGTTAGGTTAGGTTAGGTTAGGTTAGGTTAGGTTAGGTTAGGTTAGGTTAGGTTAGGTTAGGTTAGGTTAGGTTAGGTTAGGTTAGGTTAGGTTAGGTTAGGTTAGGTTAGGTTAGGTTAGGTTAGGTTAGGTTAGGTTAGGTTAGGTTAGGTTAGGTTAGGTTAGGTTAGGTTAGGTTAGGTTAGGTTAGGTTAGGTTAGGTTAGGTTAGGTTAGGTTAGGTTAGGTTAGGTTAGGTTAGGTTAGGTTAGGTTAGGTTAGGTTAGGTTAGGTTAGGTTAGGTTAGGTTAGGTTAGGTTAGGTTAGGTTAGGTTAGGTTAGGTTAGGTTAGGTTAGGTTAGGTTAGGTTAGGTTAGGTTAGGTTAGGTTAGGTTAGGTTAGGTTAGGTTAGGTTAGGTTAGGTTAGGTTAGGTTAGGTTAGGTTAGGTTAGGTTAGGTTAGGTTAGGTTAGGTTAGGTTAGGTTAGGTTAGGTTAGGTTAGGTTAGGTTAGGTTAGGTTAGGTTAGGTTAGGTTAGGTTAGGTTAGGTTAGGTTAGGTTAGGTTAGGTTAGGTTAGGTTAGGTTAGGTTAGGTTAGGTTAGGTTAGGTTAGGTTAGGTTAGGTTAGGTTAGGTTAGGTTAGGTTAGGTTAGGTTAGGTTAGGTTAGGTTAGGTTAGGTTAGGTTAGGTTAGGTTAGGTTAGGTTAGGTTAGGTTAGGTTAGGTTAGGTTAGGTTAGGTTAGGTTAGGTTAGGTTAGGTTAGGTTAGGTTAGGTTAGGTTAGGTTAGGTTAGGTTAGGTTAGGTTAGGTTAGGTTAGGTTAGGTTAGGTTAGGTTAGGTTAGGTTAGGTTAGGTTAGGTTAGGTTAGGTTAGGTTAGGTTAGGTTAGGTTAGGTTAGGTTAGGTTAGGTTAGGTTAGGTTAGGTTAGGTTAGGTTAGGTTAGGTTAGGTTAGGTTAGGTTAGGTTAGGTTAGGTTAGGTTAGGTTAGGTTAGGTTAGGTTAGGTTAGGTTAGGTTAGGTTAGGTTAGGTTAGGTTAGGTTAGGTTAGGTTAGGTTAGGTTAGGTTAGGTTAGGTTAGGTTAGGTTAGGTTAGGTTAGGTTAGGTTAGGTTAGGTTAGGTTAGGTTAGGTTAGGTTAGGTTAGGTTAGGTTAGGTTAGGTTAGGTTAGGTTAGGTTAGGTTAGGTTAGGTTAGGTTAGGTTAGGTTAGGTTAGGTTAGGTTAGGTTAGGTTAGGTTAGGTTAGGTTAGGTTAGGTTAGGTTAGGTTAGGTTAGGTTAGGTTAGGTTAGGTTAGGTTAGGTTAGGTTAGGTTAGGTTAGGTTAGGTTAGGTTAGGTTAGGTTAGGTTAGGTTAGGTTAGGTTAGGTTAGGTTAGGTTAGGTTAGGTTAGGTTAGGTTAGGTTAGGTTAGGTTAGGTTAGGTTAGGTTAGGTTAGGTTAGGTTAGGTTAGGTTAGGTTAGGTTAGGTTAGGTTAGGTTAGGTTAGGTTAGGTTAGGTTAGGTTAGGTTAGGTTAGGTTAGGTTAGGTTAGG